>NW_011494602.1:4679492-4728501 GCF_000754665.1 Bison bison bison | reverse complement strand
TTGGCATTGCCTTTCTTTGGGATTGGAATGAAAACTGACCTTTTCCAGTCCTGTGGCCACTGCTGAGTTTTCCAAATGTGCTGGCATATAGAGTGCAGCACTTTCACAGCATCATCTTTCAGGATTTGAAATAGCTCAACTGGAACTCCACTAGCTTTGTTCGTAGTGATACTTTCTAAGGCCCACTTGATTTCACATTCCAGAATGTCTGGCTCTAGGTGAGTGATCACACCATCGTGATTATCTGGGTCATGAAGATCTTTTTTGTACAGTTCTTCTGTGTATTCTTGCCACCTCTTCTTTATATCTTCTGCTTCTGTTAGGTCCATACCATTTCTGTCCTTTATTGAGCCCATCTTGGCATGAAATGTTGCCTTGGTATCTCTGATTTTCTTGAGGACATCTCTAGTCTTTCCCATTCTGTTGTTTTCCTCTGTTTCTTTGCATTGATCATTGAGGAAGGCTTTCTTATCTCTCCTTGCTAATCTTTGGAACTCTGCATTCAAATGTGAATATCTTTCCTTCTCTCCTTTCCTTTTCACTTCTCTTGTTTTCACAGTTATTTGTAAGGCCTCCTCAGACAGCCATTTTGCTTTTTTGCATTTCTTTTCCATGGGGATGGTCTTGATCCCTGTCTCCTGTACAGTGTCACGAACCTCCATCCATAGTTAATCAGGCACTCTGTCTATCAGATCTAGTCCCTTAAATCTATTTCTCACTTCCACTGTATAATCATAAGGAATTTGATATAGGTCGTACCTGAATGGTCTGGTGGTTAGATATATATTAACATATAAATTGTAATAAAATATGAAAATAATGCTTAAAGTTTAAAAAGTTACTATCTTGCTCACCTTGTCCCAGTTACTCATGTTAGCTGATAGTTCATAATTATTTTGGAAGTAGTTCTTTTCAACAATGCAGTAATTTTCCAGAGGTTAGCAAAGAAATAATACTAACATCAATTTCCTACTGGACAGAGAGTCCCAGTCCAATGTAGTGTCTACAACTAACAGTGTCAATATAATTTAATCCTTAAGTACTTGACCAAAGCCAGGACATTCGTAACCATGTTTTTAAAATCCTCCTCATTAAGGCTGTTAGAAAGCAAAAGTTAAGCAAAGGTGGTGGGAGGAAGGTACCATTTTGGATGGAATGTTTCAACTCTGTGAACAATATGCAAATGATATTGGTAGAAATAGGTCCAATGTCTGCTGATGAAAGTATCTGTGTCTTTATTCATTAAAGGGCTCCCTAAATGTACCTTACGTCATTTTGCAGTATTGCTTTCCCCCGATTTAGGACTAATGTTTTTTGTTTTAAGGACTAAAGTAGTCTCATTCCTATTTTATGTTCTAATATTCTCTGATGTGGCCTTTGTGTTGACAATTAAGTGATTATGGGGTTTGGATGGTGGTTTGGGGATAATGTGCTATTTAACTTGTCTTTTATTTTCTCAGATACAAAGGGCCCAGCACTGCTTCTGAATTATTTTGGAGACTCTTTGCACTTTCTTGCTTGAGGATTGTGTCTGTGGGATTGCTAAGCCTCTTCAAAGAAAAACTAAGCTAATTTGAAAATGGTGCAGTTATGGATGAAATATGTCTCTCACCATTTAATTTATTTGTGTGCTACTAGCTAATAAAGTCTTTTGTGTCTCCAAGTGCACTTCAACTTCTTCAGGACTATTTACATCTAATCTACTAGGCCTAGTGCAGCAGCTAGGGTTTCCCTGGTGGCTGAGTGGTAAAGAATCTGCCTCTGATGCAGAAGATGAAGGAGATGTGGGTTCAATCCCTGGGTCAGGAACATCCTCTGGAGGAGGGCATGGCAACCCACTCCAGTATTCTTGCCTGGGAAATCCCATGGACAGAGGAGCCTGGGAGGCTACAGTCCATACGGTCGCAAAGAGTTGGATATGACTGAAGTGACTGAGCACACACTCAATGCAGAAGCTGTGTGCTTGCCCTGTGCGTTTAAGGCCATTTAAACAGCCGTTTTGTTTTTGTGATCTCTTGACTCCCAGAAAGCTCCCATCCCAGTTTTTTCCTCCCGCCTACTGCCACCAGATTATGAGTAGAAGCCAGCCCATAGGCTTTTTACATTTATGAATCTTGTGAATCTCAAAAGGCCATAAAAATCTGAAAACTTCAACAGCTTATGCAATCTGTTTGGAATTCTAGTTTGAGGCTCAGGCGGGCTTGTGAACATTGAGAGATCTGGGCCTGTCTTGACAAACTTGAATTTGCTGTATGCTCTGTGACTATCAGCCTTGTTTTGATTATATAGACCAAGTGCTCTGGGCATAGATCCAAAACTTGCACAAAATGATTAATCCTGGAAACAAGTTTGAAAATCTTAGAGAAGGACTTAAATGGGGCAAAATATTGAATAGTCTGCTGTACTTTAAATTTTATATGTAGTACATGCTTATATAGATATATTTACACTTATATAAAGGAGTAACACACACACCATGAATATAAGAGAAATATCTATTTTATGTATGGTTAATGTGATGATACTCTAAGCACTCAATAATTCAGTGTTGGACTGTCTTTTATTCTTATCATTTAAACAGCTATTTACATGATTTTGAAGAGTTTGTTCAAATTAGCTGATATTTTAGGATCCTTTGACATTTTGCATAATTCTAGGACATGGGGACATAACTTCAGAGAAGCTGGAAGGCTCCCACAGTCACAGAGATGCCGTATTTGGGAGTTCTTACAAAGTGTTATGTAAACTGTATGTTTTTGACCCAGGGAGTCTTTATAATGGAGCTAAGTCCATATTTTGTGCATAGACTTCTAGCCAGAGGATGAATATAGAAAATCTACTGGGGAAGATAGAATTTGAGGTTAGAGAACAAGAACACTATACAGACCTAAGGGTGTGGTGTGTCTCAAGCTCAGCATCAGGCTGTAGGACTTTTTCTTGACACTTGAAACAGATAGGAACCTGGGGCTACACTGGAATGGTGAAACTGTCTTCCAAAGAGCCAAAGCAGAGTTTATTGTGTTCTGTTTTGGTCTCCACAGTTTGAGAGGTATTTCTAAAACTGGGTTAGAGTTCAGAGATGCATCTGAGTTTCAAAAGAAAATTTGGAGAAAAGATATGAAGTGGGTGTATTTAAGTAGGAATAGAAATCTGATCAAGATTTATGGTGCCCACTCTGCTCAAGATAGATTTCTGGGAAGTAGAAGATCCTTGCTATCAAAGAGGTCAATGTATACTATAGAACCATGCATACAAAAGATATATCATAAAAGAGAAATTGAGCTGATCCCCCTTGTTATACATGAACACAAAAATATCTGTTATGAGTATGCACGTACTTGGAGTTCTGTCTGCTAGTGGAACATTCAGAAGCCAGAACAAAATGAAATGGTGTTTAAGTCAACCAGTTTCTCTGACCTGCCATGATCAGGAGTGGAACCTCCGCATCCTCCTCCCTCCCCAGAGATGTTCTTCATGACGTGTCACTGGTACACAGCATGCCTCCGGTGCAGTTTGCCTCACTCCCTTTCTCAACATAACCTCTCTAATCATGTCCACATGATGGTGAGCGGCTGCTGTGCAGCCTTGGTCTACCTCTCCTAAACCTTGTTTTAAATACACTCTGCTTTACTAAAGGTGACATTATTCCCAGTCATTCCCAGACCACATCCCTTATCCACATTTCTTTTTAAAGTAGTTGGGACCTTGACCCAGAAGCTAAAGTATGTTCTCTAATTCTGAGTAAAGACACCTTCTGATGCAAGGGGTCTAGGATTATTATTAGCAGAGGGTCTCCACCACAAGTCGGGGTGAAGAGACTGGGTCATGGTGTTCAGAGATGGAAAGAGTTGACAAACAATAAGCTGACTGATCAGTTGACAGGGAAGAAAGCTCAGAGGAGGCTGAAGGGATGTGGTTCCAGAAGGAAATAGGTGGACAGAGGCTGGGTGGAAAGAGAGCAGCACAGAGGAACCTGCAGGTGGGGGAGTGGGTGAGGCTGCATGGTAACCTGGAGGTGATGGGAAGGATTTATGGGCTTTTGATGTCAATGACCCCAAGCTTCTTACCAAAGTAAGAGATAAAGACATCTGACCAGAGCATGAGTCATAAAATTGAGGATTCTGAGGAAAGTTGGAAAGAGTTGGATTAATTGCTGAAAGAGATGAACTTCTTCCCATTTACTCGCCCATCCATTCAGCAGTAGTTAGATTGCGCATCATATGGCCAAGGTTCAGAGGGGCTCACGTGGTGGACAACGCACGTGTGTGTAGTCTTTGCTGACGTCAGTGGGGAATGTGGTGTGGTACTTTGCTATTCCAAGTCTAATGAACAGATGAGCAGCATCTGCTTCCCTGGGAGGATGTAAAAAATGGGCAATTCAATGAATGTTAAATTCTCTGTATTGGTACAGAGTATTGATTCTAGGTTCAAATCTCAGCTTCCGCTTCTTACTAGTTGTGTGGTCTTTGTCAGGTTTCTAAATCTTTTTTTTCCCCCTTACCTAAACTGGCAAGAACAATAATACTTATTTCATAGAGTTTTGAAGATTAAATGAATTAGTATTGATATTTATAAAAATGTCTTGGCACATAGCAAGCACAATGTAAGTATTGGTAAATAACAATAGGTAGTTAGCTAGACAAAATCTGGAAAATAATAGAAAACACAGAGTGTGAATTAGTGGGTCTGAGGTAGTACCATGGTCTAGAATGTGTTTCGGGATTTTGTGGAGGGTGGTTGTTCTATTGCTTGGGGGTATGATGGGAAAGGGCTAGCGTATCCTGTACAGTTTTCAAATTTCCTAGCACACACGCAAGTAGGTAAAAAAAAAAAAACTTAGAATGTTCTGAAGTTACATATAACTCCATCTTACACATAATTGCAAGAGTAAGGTGTTACGGAGTTTTATTACACACTGAGCTTTCCAGGACACAACTGCCTTGTGAATTGAGGGATGATCATACTTTATTTGGTTCAGAGCATTACCAAGAATTATTCAGCGTTTCAGAATGTCACTAATGCAACATCAGTCCCAGCGTAGGCATCCCGATGCAAGGCAGCCCCGTCAGCCTGAAGCACTCAGTGTGGGTCTCCTTATTTGTACAAAAATCC
This sequence comes from Bison bison bison, assembly GCF_000754665.1. NCBI lineage: Eukaryota > Metazoa > Chordata > Mammalia > Artiodactyla > Bovidae > Bison > Bison bison. Next base: position 4,723,389 of record NW_011494602.1, on the reverse strand, counting down.
GAAGACTTCCCGTGTCTTCTAGTGAAGCTGTGCCAGGCACTGATATATTGAAATGCATGTGCTTTCAGAGTAACTCACTTTCTTTTTCTTTCTTTGTTCTTAAGCCATTTGTAAGTGGATGGCTAGATAATGGTTACATTCTAAACAAATTTTATTTTATTGCCAATATTTGTTAGGTGGTGGCAGAACTGCGACTTATATGGGTGGGATCCACTGGTACAAGCAAGTGCCCTGGGGAAGCGTCTGTGAGAGGTGTGGAGCCTGGGCAATTGTTGGAGGCTGGACGGTGGCCTCTGTCCATGAGGAAGGTATTTGTTAAATGGGCACAAATTGTCCCATGAGGGATTTAATGTAATCTTAGCTTGCTAAGCTCTGTTTATTTGAGGATGATGTTGATAATTCTCTCTGAACTTTCGTACAAAAGGTAGAGGTTAGTGTCTGGTGAAGAACAGGCACTTCACCTAAAGCACGCTTGAATTTATGTCTAAACCCATTCACATACTCACACACTTCTGTATTTAAGCTCAGTTGCTAACACAAGATTGTTTCCCTAGATACTTTCCTTCTGCCTAAGAGTGTGACATTAGACAGATAGATAAGAATTTGAATCGTTATATGTTAGAAACTTACTCTTTCACAAGTGTAATACATTGTTACTTCTAATAGGTATATATGGTCAGCTTAAACAATTTGGATTTCACAAGTGATTTTTGTGTGTGTGTGTGTGTGTCTAGATTGCAAACTGTTTGCAGACAAGTAGTCAGTTTTGAATATCATTGTGCATCTTGTGATTAAAACAGTGCCTGAGGTAGAATAAGAATGTAGTTTATCTTTGGGGAGTGGATGAACCCTTGCATGGGGCACTGGTGGGCTTGGGAAGGTAAAATGAGTTGGAGTCATATATTATAGGTATCACTTCCAGATATGACATTGAACTGAGTGTTGGACTTTGAGTGACTTAAAATTTTGTTTTCATCATCTAAAAGCTGAGGTATATATATTTAAATATATTTCTTGCCCAGTTTATTTTTAAAATCAAAAGAGAGAAATCAGATAAACCATAAAGTCCTAACCTAACTTGAAAACCATCAAGTCCTAACCAAACATTCAGTTCAGTTCAGTCGCTGAGTCATGTCTGACTCTTTGTGACCCCATGGACTGCAGCATGCCAGGCCTCGCTGTCCATCACCAATTCCTGGAGTTTTCTCAAACTCATGTCCATTGAGTCGGTGATGCCATCCAACCGTCTCATCCTCTGTCATCCCCTTCTCCTCCTGCCTTCAATCTTTCTCAGCATCAGGGTCTTTTCCAATGAGTCAGTTCTTAGCATCAGGTGGTCAAAGTATTGGAGCTTCAGCTTCAGCATCAGTCCTTCCAATGAAAATTCAGTACTGATTTCCTTTAGAATGGACTGGTTGGATCTCCTTGCAGTCCGAGGAACTCTCAAGAGTCTTCAACACCACAGGTCAAAAGCATCAATTCTTCGGTGCTCAGCCTTCTTTATAGTCCAACTCTCACATCCATACATGACCACTGGAAAAACCATAGCCTTGATTAGATAGACCTTTGTCGGCAAAATGATGTCTCTGGTTTTTAATATGCTGTCGAGGTTGGTCATAGCTTGTCTTCCAAAGAGGAAGCATCTTTTAATTTCATAGCTGTAGTCACCATCTGCAGTGATTTTGGAGCCCCCCAAAAATAATCTCTCATTGTTTTCATTGTTTCCCCATCTATTTGCCATGAAATAGATGAGACAGGATGCCATGATCTTAGTTTTTTGAATGTTGAGTTTTAAACCAGCTTTTTCACTCTCTTCTTTCACTTTCATCAGGAAGCTCTTTAGTTCCTCTTCGCTTTCTGCCATAAAGGTGGTGTCCACTGAGGTTACTGAAGTCTATCTGAGGTTATTGATATTTCTCCTGGCAATCTTGATTCCAGCTTGTGCTTCATCCATCCCAGCATTTTGCATGATGTACTCTGCATATAAGTTAAATAAGCAGCATGACAATATACAGGCTTGACGTACTCCTTTCCCAATTTGGAACCAGTCTGTTGTTCCATGTCCAGTTCTAACTGCTGCTTCTTAACTTGCATATAGATTTCTCATGAGACAGGTAAGGTGGTCTAACCAAACATAAAGTTTAATAATTCCCACAGAAAGCATGGAATCGAATTTGGGTTTATTCACAGAGGAATGGTGCATTCATAAGGGATGTAGTGGGCTTAATAGTTACAAAATTCACACACGCCTGTAACCTCAGACTCTAACCTTATATAGAAATATTATTGTTTTTTTGCAGATTAATTAGTTAAGATGAGGTCATCCTGGATTTAGATGGGCTCTAAATCCAATGACTGGTGTCCTTATAAAGAGAAGAGAGAGCAAACAGGGAAGAGTCCCATATAAAGACATTATAGAGATTGGCATGATTCAGCTACAAGCCCGGGAATGCCAAGGTTGTCACTGACCTCCAGAAGCTAGGAGGACTTCCTCTCTAGAGCCTTCAGAGGAGCATGGCCCTACTGACACCTTGACTTTGGGCCACTAGCGTCCAGAACTGTGTAAAGTCACCCAGTACTTTGTGAAGGCAGCTCTAGGAAACTGATACAAGGTATGATTGTTTTTCCCTCCTGTGAAGAATGGGGCAGGACCAGAGGTAACTTCATGCTTCTGGAAGTTTGCCTAGCGTCTTCGGCACCATTATCATTAACCAGACGTTCATGGAAAGAGAAGCAGTAAGCATAAGATTTAAAAGCACCAGCATTTGAGGCTGACATAGATGGGATCTCGGTTCTACCACTGGCAATGCTTTGGAAGCTTGGGTATACTCCACCTCCCAGCTGCAAAATCCAGGTGGTAATAGCTGTATCCTATTAAATGATCTGAAGGTTAAATGAGGCTTGGAAGGTATGTGTACATGTCATTTGGAATATTTTTTGAAGATTTCTGGTTATTTACTATACTAGGTAACGAGATAAAAATGAAAGTGAAAGTCACTCAGTCGTGTCCGACTCTTTGCGATCCAATGGACTATTTAGTCCATGGGATTCTCCAGGCTAGAATACTGGAGTGGGTAGCCTTTCCCTTCTCCAGGGGATCTTCCCTACTCAGGGATCGAACCCAGGTCTCCTGCATTGCAGGCAGATTCTTTACCAGCTGAGCTACCAGGGAAGCCCAATAGTCCAATTCCATATATTTATTCTCTACCAAGGTATCAAAAAAGAGCTTAAACAAATGACATTTTCCATTTTGATTTCAGAGTTCTTGATCACCTTGCCTTCAAAGCATCAGAATATGCCTTTGTTGTGAGGATGATAACCCAAACTGGTCAATTAAACTCATTTGACTGACTTCCATTTCAATTCTGGATGTATTTTTCGTTACATTTTTAAAGTAATTGCAATAGCTTTTTGCCATTTATTGAGTAGGAACCCAGGAATAGAAAGTTAGGAGGAATTTGAAAAAGTCCTTGACCTTGCAGTTGCTTTGAAGTCTTGGTTTATGTTTCAAAATAAAAGCAAGATTTGAAATGTCAGCTCCCAGAGTGGCTTTTTCCAGCATTTTTGATTGAGAGAGGAGCAAGCCAGACCCTCCTCACGCACTCTCACTACTTTCTGTGAGTCAGGCCAGTCTCTCCCGTCTCTCTGTCAATGAATTGTTCTCAAACAGCAGTAAAGTCTCAAAATAGCAACCTGAATGCATTTACAAAATAAGTATTACGAGAAACTTATAGAGGAGATCAAAGTCAAAGTTCAGATTCACAAAAAGTTTCAATATTTAAAGAGACCTGAAAATTCCATATTCCACAGGCTTGTGTATTTATCAATACTTTTCAGACATCTGTTTGCTTGTTTTGTTAGACTGAAGTGAAAAGATCAAATGTCTGGAAATTTAGGCTTAGCTTAAATTTTTTTCATTATTTTAATATTGTGCCATGTTGTATAGATTACCAAGCAACCCTATAGGGCCATTCATGTGGTTCTTGGTTCCCTAGTATTAATAGTTGTGTGATAATTACATCTACGTACATTCTGATCCCAACAGGATAATGTTATAATTTTTCTTGAGCAGTATTATATATTTTAAAGAAATTCAAAAAAAAGTTATCTTTAAAAGAATTTACTCCCGTATTTACTGCTTCCAATGCTCATTATTCATTTCTGAAGATTCAGGTTTTACGTTTTGTGTCACATCCCTTCACTCTGAAGAGCTTCCGTTAGGATTCATCCTCAAAACATCAGAATTAGCCTTTGTCATATTGACAATAACGAGAACTGGTCACTTAACCTCATTTGACGACTAACTTTCCATTTCAGTTCTAGATGTCTTTTCATTACATTTTTGAAGTAAGATCTGAAGAAAAAAATCTTAGTGTTTTTGCTTTGGAGTGTCTCTATTTTCCTTTCATTCTTGAATAATACTTTTCCTGGATATAGAATTCTAGGGTGACATTTTTTTTTCCTTTCAACACTTTAAAGATGTTTGTCCAACTCTTGTCCCCATGATAGTAATTCAAATCATTGTTCATGTGTAGGTAGTATCTTGTTTTACTCTTTTAGCATCAAGTTTTTTTTTTTTTCCCCCTCTATCTCTGCTTTTCAGCTTTTTAAAAATGAAGAGTCTAGATGTATCTTTCTTTGTATTAATTCTACTGAGGTTTTGTTGAGTGTCTAACTGCGAATTCATAACTTCACCAAATTTGGCAAATTTTAGCCTTTTTTTTAAAATATATATTTTGATATTGATTCTTCTCTCTCACTCCTTTCCTTCTGGGGCTCCAATAAATGTATGTTAGACTTTTTTTTATATTGCCCCATCTTACATTATTTTAAGTATTTTTTTTAACTTATATCTTCAATATTGTAATCAGATACAAAAAAATGGTCTTTCTCAACCTTGGTTACTCTGGCCTTCCTGGTGAAATAAGTCCAGTGCTTTCACTGTATTCTTTTCATGTTGGGTCATTATTTGTTTGTTTTAAAAAATACTGTTCAACTGTCCAACAAGTATGCATGACCAGTCATTTATATAAACCAGCTAAATTACCACTTTACTCATGAGCAATATATATAACTCAATATTTATTGACTTTCTCAAGCAGCTTTACTCAATTACATGATCAAGCTTCCACTAATAGGTAAATGTTCCAATCTCACTGGAGCACTGAGCAGTGGTTCTTTTAAGTGGCATTCTCTTTGACTCCATCTTTATTAAGTTTTTTTGTTTATGTTCCATATACAGAGTTAGTTGCATCTCTACTGTAGAAAACATAGGGCAGTTCTCAGAAGACTTACCCTTTTAGGATACTTGTCAGTCAAGTCAAATGTCTTCTTTGAACATTTGTATTGTCTCACAGCTCTATTACAGCTCTATTGGAGAAGGCAATGGCACCCCACTCCAGTACTCTTGCCTGGAAAATCCCATGGATGGAGGAGCCTGGTAGGCTGCAGTCCATGGGGTCGCTAAGAGTTGGACACAACTGAGCGACTTCACTTTCACTTTTCACTTTCATGCATCGGAGAAGGAAATGGCAACCCACTCCAGTGTTCTTGCCTGGAGAATCCCGGGGATGGGGAAGCATGGTGGGCTGCCGTCTATGGGGTCACACAGAGTCGGACACGACTGAAGTGACTTAGCAGCAGCAGCAGCACAGCTCTATTTAGAAGGAGGCTATAAGACTGTCCTGAACAAGACTTACAGATTGATTCTTACCGTCACATTGGCAAATACCCTGGAGGCCAGCCATTTGGAGGAACCCGAGTTGAGCTTTCAAGCCTGAAGGCTTGGTAAAGTCCCAACACTGACCTTCCAGTCTTTCTTTTCTTAAGGAAATAGAAGAATGACTGCTTACAATTGATTATAATGTGTATCAACTTTTAAAATTCAGCAGTTGAGCATTAAACTTGTTTTACTGTGCACATTTGCTTTTGTTGAATTACGTCCAGGTCTCTTCATTTCCCAGGGCATAAAATCTTGGTTAAATTCCATGGGAAAGGATTAAGTTCTGGATATATAAACATCCAGTCAGATACTTATAAAATTTGAAAAGAGCATACATTCTTAACAGTGACTCAATTCAAACACATGCATGTAGATTAAACTTCCTTTTCAAGGAGGCATATTGTGTTAATAGTTTTAAAAGTGACTTTTCCAAGAGTGATTCAAAGAACTCCATTCTTCAGAATAAAATGCATGTTCAGTTCAGGTGAGGGAATTAGCATCAACCCTAAAGTACTTGCTTGGAGAGAGACAATTAAATTTTAGAAATCACAAGAGGCATAGAGTCAGTACATGAATTCAGGAGACTCAGCATGTGTGATTCGCATGTGTGAGGTTGATGGAATTTTTAAAACCAAACTATTGCTTACAGTTTCAAATTGTTTTCATTTTGAGTTATTTCACTTAAAAACAGAAACCCAAATTTAAATAAACATTCTGCTTGATGTAAAATAAACATGTAACTTAATTTTCACATTTGATGGATGCTTGTTTTGGAAATCATTGTGGTGAAATGGAAATAGTCACATAGTTTTCTGAGCCAGGTAAGTGTGGGTTTGAATTCTGGATGACTAGCTCTGCGGCTTTGATCAAGTAACTTAACTCCTTTGAGTCACAAATTCCTTTTCTATACATGAAAAATGATGCTCACCTCTTAGGATGGATTGAGGGGTTAGGAATTCAACCAGCACCCAATGGGTCTCCAATAAATGCTATCATTATTGGGAATAGACAAGACCAGAACATGAAAGCATTTTGTTTATGACTAATACTTTTTAAGTTATTTTGTTTTCATAGTTGTGATGTTAGGTTGAAACAACTGAGACTATATATTAAAATCTCTTAGTGAACCTTGTGCCTGCTAAGTTGCTTCAGTGGTGTTTGACTCTGGACTCTGTGACCCTAGGGACTGTAGCCCTCCAGGCTCCTCTGTCCATGGAATTCTCCAGGCAAGTGTACTGGAGTGGGTTGCCATTTCCTCCAAAGGATCTTCCCAACCAGGATCGAACCTGCGTCTCTTATGTCTCTTGAATTGGGCGGTGGGCTCTTTACATCTAGTGCTACCCGGCAAGCCCACATAAACCATAAATGTATGTTTATGGATTGAATGGTAGCCAATACTCAATGTTTCAGCTTTCTGAGGAAATTTTAAAACATTTTATACATAAACATATGGAGTTATACATACAGAAGAGTGTGTGGGTAATGAATACTCAATTCAAGATAACTTTCACAAAATGAACAAATCCTGTAACCATTGTCCAGATCAAGAAATACGACATTCTCAGCACCAACCAGGGTCCCTGTCTGCTCCCTTCATTCCATCTTCTCCTCACCAAGAGTACTGTGACTTCTCTTACATAGATTAGTTTTTCCTGTTTTTCAACTTTATATGTGTGGAATCATATCATGTGTACTCTCTGATGTCTGGCTTCTTTAGCTCGGTATCATATGTTTCTGATATTTTTTATTAAAAAAATTTTTTTTTACTGAAGTATAGTTCATTTACAATGTTGTATTAGCCTCTGCTGTACAGCAAAGTGATTCAGTTATATATATATTTTTTCATATTTTCTCATTATAGTTTATTGCAGAATATTGAATATAGTTCCCTGTGCTGTACCATAGGACCTTGTTGTTTATGCATTCTCTGCTATTTATTTTTAAAGACTTATTTATTATGGAAAGTTTCAAATGTACCCAAAAAGAGAAGCACAACAAACTCTAACATGTTCAGTTCAGTTCAGTTCAGGCACTCAGTTGTGTCTGAGTTTTTGTGACCCCATGAATCACAGCACGCCAGGCCTCCCTGTCCATCACCAACTCTCAGAGTTCACTCAGACTCATGTCCTTTGAGTCAGCAAAGCCATCCAGCCATCTCATCCTCTGTTGTCCCCTTCTCCTCCTGCCCCCAATCCCTCCCAGCATCAGAGTCTTTTCCAGTGAGTCAACTCTTCGCATGAGGTGTCCAAAGTACTGGAGTTTCAGCTTTAGCATCATTCCTTCCAAAGAAATCCCAGGACTGATCTCCTTTAGAATGGACTGGTTGGATCTCCTTGCAGTCCAAGGGACTCACAAGAGTCTTCTCCAACACCACAGTTCAAAGCATCAATTCTTCGATGCTCAGCTTTCTTCACAGTCCAATTCTGACATCCATTTGTGACCGCAGGAAAAACCATAGCCTTGACTAGACGGACCTTTGTTGGCAATGTCTCTGCTTTTGAATATGCTATCTAGGTTGGTCATAACTTTCCTTCCAAGGAGTAAGCGTCTTTTAATTTCATGGCTGCAGTCACCATCTGCAGTGATTTTGGAGCTCCAAAAAATAAAGTCTGACACTGTTTCCACTGTTTCCCCATCTATTTGTTCACTACCTTTTAAAACCCAAATTTAAGTCATAAATACTTTGTTTCATCAGAACAGCCACCTAATTTCTGCTGCCCCAAAGCACTAGATGACTTTATTGAACTACCCTATCATTTCATCCATAAATATTTCAGTATGTGTCACAAGAAGAGGATTCTTTTTGTCACACCTAAAAATGTAGCAGTAATTACATTAAATCAGTATCCTATTAGGAGTCAAATATTTCCCCATTGTCTCAGAAGTGATTTTTTTTCCCAGTTGGATTTTTCACAACAGGGTCTGAATAAAGTGTGCATAAACCTTTTTTTTAAATGCCCAGTGTAAGGCTGGGAATTGTGTTTTATTTATATACACTGAATATTTGAGTGGTTGTATGGTTCTTTTTTTTTTTTTTGCCACCTCTTCTTAATATCTTCTGCTTCTGTTAGGTCCATACCATTTCTGTCCTTTATCGAGCCCATCTTTGTATGAAATGTTCCCTTGGTATCTCTAATTTTCTTGAAGCCATCTCTAGTCTTTCCCATTCTGTTGTTTTCCTCTATTTCTTTGCATTGATCACTGAGGAAGAGTTTCTTATCTCTCCTCGCTATTCTTTGGAACTCTGCATTCAGATGCTTATATCTTTCCTTTTCTCCTTTGCTTTTCGCTTCTCTTCTTTTCACAGCTATTTGTAAGGCCTCCTCAGACAGCCATTTTGCTTTCTTGCATTTCTTTTCCATGGGGAAGGTCTTGATCCCTGTCTCCTGTACAGTGTCAGGAACCTCAGTCCATAGTTAATCAGGCACTCTGTCTATCAGATCTAGTCCCTTAAATCTATTTCTCACTTCCACTGTATAATCATAAGGGATTTGATTTAGGTCATAGAAGAATGGTCTAGTGGTTTTCCCCACTTTCTTCAATTTAAGTCTGAATTTGGCAATAAGGAGTTCATGATCTGAGCCACAGTCAGCTCCCAGTCTTGTTTTTGCTGACTGTATAGATCTTCTCCATCTTTGACTGCAAAGAATATAATCAATCTGATTTCAGCGTTTACCATCTGGTGATGTTCATGTGTAGAGTCTTCTCTTGTGTTGTTGGAAGAGGGTGTTTGCTCTGACCAGTGCATTCTCTTGGAAAAACTCTGTTAGCCTTTGCCCTGCTTCATTCCATTTCCCCAGGCCAAATTTGCCTGTTACTCCAGGTGTTTCTTGACTTCCTACTTTTGCATTCCAGTCCCCTATAATGAAAAGGACATCTTTTTGGGTGTTAGTTCTAAAATATCTTGTAGGTCTTCATAGAACTGTTCGGAGAGTGAAAAAGTTGGCTTAAAGCTCAACATTCAGAAAACTAAGATCATGGCATCTGGTCCCATCACTTCATGGGAAATAGATGGGGAAACAGTGGAAACAGTGTCAGACTTTATTTTTGGGGGCTTCAAAATCACTGCAGATGGTAACTGCAGCCATGAAATTAAAAGGTGCTTACTCCTTGGAAGGAAAGTTATGATCAACCTAGATTGCATATTCAAAAACAGAAACATTACTTTGCCAACAAAGGTCCGTCTAGTCAAGGCTATGGTTTTTCCAGTAGTCATGTATGGATGTGAGAGTTGGACTGTGAAGAAAGCTGAGCGTCAAAGAATTGATGCTTTTCAACTGTGGTGTTGGAGGGGACTCTTGTGAGTCCCTTGGACTGCAAGGAGATCCAACCAGTCCATTCTGAAGGAGATCAGTCCTGGGTGTTCTTTGGAAGGAATGATCCTAAAGCTGAAACTGCAATACTTTGTCCACCTCATGCGAAAAGTTGACTCATTGGAAAAGACTCTGATGCTGGGAGGCATTGAGGGCAGGAGGAAAAGGGGATGACAGAGAATGAGATGGCTGGATGGCATCACGGACTCGATGGACGTGAGTTTGAGTGAACTCCGGGAGTTGGTGATGGACAGGGAGGCCTGGTGTGCTGCACGCATGGGGTTGCAAAGAGTTGGACACGACTGAGCGACTGAACTGAACTGAACTGATGGTTCTTTTTGACACATATGAAGAGAGAAAAAATTTTAATCTAGTCATATTAGATCAGTTACTGGGCTTTTCAATAGCTTGAAGTCCTAAAAATTGAGCAGGTCCTTAATTTCCTGACATTTTATGTCTTTGCATACTTTAGATACCTCTTCAGCTTTGGAGGTGAGCTTTTAGGCAGATCTGTTATTTTTTTTTTTTTTTTCCCTGCTGTTTTACTGCTTGATTTACCTACAAAGTGATAAATACAATGAGCTATTTTAACTCTGCTTGTCTGAGGAGATTCTTCACTGATCCCTGAGAAGGTTCCCTGAAAAGAGCTCTGTAGAGAAAGCCAATGTGTTCACACCTCAAGTTCTCACTTCTGGGGCTGGAATTTAAAAGTAAACCTGATTAAATTTTATCTTATTTTCAAGCTGTTAATATTCCTGAACACAGAAAACATTTGAAGTTTCCAGGTAAATATCTCTCAGTTTTTTTCTAGTTTAAACTTCAGCTCACTCATTGGTCTTTTAAAGTTTCCACTTCATCACCTGTCACTTGTGTGAGGATTTGGCTTTTTGTCCCTCCCATCACAAGATGGCAGTTGCGTGCACAGGGAGGGGCATCTTGCCCGTAATAATGCTCACAGGTTGATGGAGGGCTCTCGTCTTGTTTGATGTGAAGCCAAGTCTTCTGTGGTCACTGAGAATTCAGTATCTTTTGGAGGTCGCCCTGGCCCCCGTTGTTAATGACCTCCTCAGTTGCCTCTAGTCACAAGCTCCCCTCCTGATCTGGTCTTCCCCAACCCCAGTCCTTCATCTTTGCACTGATCCTTGGAACTTGTGTGCTCTTGGCTGTTGTCTCCTCTCCCTGTGTGGTTTGCTGGGCTCTGTGAGGTCACCCTTTGGCCCAGTCATCTCTCTCACCTTTGCATTAGATTGTGCCTGGGTCACGCTGAGAACACTGTCATGCGGATGGCTTGTTGCTATTGTTCAGTTACTCAGTCGTGTCCAACTCTTTGCAATGCCGTGGACCGCAGCACACCAGGCTTCCCTGTCCATCAACAACTCCCCGAGCTTGCCCAAACTCATGTCCATCGAGTCGATGATGCCATCCAGCCATCTCATCCTCTGTTATCCCCTTCTCCTCCTGCCCTCAATCTTTCCCAGCATCAAGGTCTTTTCCAATGAATCAGTTCTTTGCACCAGGTGGCCAAAGTATTGGAGTTTCAGCTTCAGCATCAGTCCTTTCAATGAATATTTAGGATTGATTTCCTTTAGAATTGACTGGTTTGATCTGCTTGCAGTCCAAGGGACTCTCAAGAGTTTTCTCCAACATCAAAGTTTAAAAGCATCAATTCTTCGATGCTTATCCTTCTTTATGGTTCCACTCTCACATCCATACGTGACTACTGGATAAACCATAGCTTTGACTAAATGGACCTTTGTTGGCAAAGTAACGGCTCTGCTTTTTAATGTGTTGTCAAGACTTGTCATAGCTTTTCTTCCAAGAAGCAAGTGTCTTTTAATTTCATGGCTGCAGTCACCATCTGCCAACTCTGTTTTTCCCTCTCCTCTTTCACTTTCATAAAGAGACTCTTTAGTTCCTCTTTGCTTTCTGCCATAAGGGTGGTATCATCTGCGTATCTGAGGTTATTGATATTTCTCCTTGCAATCTTTATTCTGGCTTGTGCTTCATCCAGCCCAGTATTTCACATGATGCATATAAGTTAAATAAACAAGGTGACATTATACAGCCTTGATGTACTCCTTTCCCAATTTTGAACCAGTCTGTGGTTCCATGCCCACTTCTAACTGTTTCTTCTTGACCTGCATACAGGTTTCCCAAGAGGCTCATAAGGTGGCCTGGTATTCCCATCTCTTGAAGAATTTTCCAGTTTGTTGTGATCCACAGTGTCAAAGGCTTCAGCATAGTCAATGAAGCATAAGTAGATGGAGATGACTAAGCTTAGATTATACACTGTGGATTATACACATTATTACTTAGGTCATACACTTATTATTATACTATATTATTATTATTATACACATTATTACTTAGATTATACACTTAGACTCTACACTGTGGAGAAGCAGTGTGTGTATATATATATATATATATATATATATAGTGAATATATATATATAGCAATGAACCATAATTGAGTGCTTCTCTCACATCTTCTAGGTTATACTTGGAGAAGTTCCCAGGACTCTTTGAGCTTTTTCCTCTTTATCTTCTTTACATTATAGCCTCCTACTTCTTTTTCCAGGGCTTACTGTTAAACTCTGTGCATTTAAGTCTTTCAGGATTGATTTGGTGCTTTCCTTAAAGTTACATGTGCTTGCTAAGTCGCTCCAGTTGTGTCTGACTCTGCTTCCCTATGGACTGTGGCCTGCCAAGCTCCTCTGTTCATGTGATTCTCCAGGCAAGAATACTGGAGTGGGTTTCCATGCCCTTCTCCAGGGAATCTTCCTGACCCAGGGATTGAACCCATGTCTCCTGTGTCTTGCGCATTGGCAGGTGGGTTCTTCACCACCAAGTTACATAGGTAATATTAAATATTCTTGTTGCCATATTATGAAAAATAAAAGAAAAATATGTGAAACTAATATAAAAATATTTTTGATTCAACTCCATATCTAAAGTATTTATAATTTCAGCATGTAAATAATATAAAAAATGATTGAAGTATTCTACATTTCTTTGAACAGAGTCTTTGAATTCCAGTGTGTATGTTTTACACATATGACAAATATCAATTTGAACCAGCAGCATTCAGGACTAATGGCCACCATATTGGACAGCCACGGTTTAGGTGACCCAAGGTCCCCTAGAAAATCTCCAGATAATTTAAAAGAAAAACAAACAATAGATAAACGAAACAATTAGAAGAGTGCTGTTTTCACTGCCTAAGTTGACTTCTGAATGAGTACATTTTAGTTATTTAACCCTAGATTCCCAATTCTGTACCTTCCCTTTTTTTGGTTTAAGGTTCATACAGCCACACTTGGGGAAGTTTTCATTATGCAGCATTTGGGAGTTAACATAGAGAAGTTGAAGTTGTGCAATAAAAGTGGAAATTTTAGGGCTCGAATGAAGAGTGCCTCAAGGATTTAGGAGTCAGAAGCTGTCCCTTAACTACGTATAAAATAGATAACTAATTCTACTGTGCAGCACAGGGAACTCTACCCAATGCACCGTGGTGACCTGAATGGGCAGGAAGACCAAAAGGGAGGGATTGTATGTACCTGTGTGGCAGCTTCATTTTGCTGTACTGCTGCTGCTGCTGCTAAGTCGCTTCAGTTGTGTCCAACTCTGTGCGACCCCAGAGACGGCAGCCTATCAGGCTCCTCTGTCCCTGGGATTCTCCAGGCAAAAACACTGGAGTGGGTTGCCATTTCCTTCTCCAATGCATGAGAGTGAAGAGTGAAAGTGAAGTCGCTCAGTCGAGTCCGACTCTTCGAGACCCCATGGACTGCAGCCCACCAGGCTCCTACGTCCATGGGATTTTCCAGGCAAGAGTACTGGAGTGGGGTGCCATTGCCTTTGCTGTATAGTAGAAACTAACACAACATTGTAAAGCAACAAAACTCTACTAAAACTTAATAAAAAAAAAAAATAGTCACTGACTTTAACACTCACAGAAATTCAAGAAAAATATATGGTATTAGCAAACTTTCTTAAACAACTCACTCAAAAAGATGATTTATCAATAGAAGGATGAGACTGGATTAATTCTTATCTAAAAATAAGATACGATCATATATGAAAGTGATCATTCTAATTAAGTGCATTTCAATATGACTGAGCTACTTTCACTCCAGTAAGTCAGTCAGCTACATCTGGTGGTGGTGGTTTAGTCACTAAGACGTGTCCAATTCTTTGTGACCCCATGGACTCTGTCCATGGGATTTTCCAGACAAGAATACTGGAGTTGGTTGCCATTTCCCTCTCTTCCACACTCGGGGATTGAATCTGGGCCTCCTGCATTGCAGGTGGATTCCTTCCCGGCTGAGCTAGCAGGGAAGCTCCACATCTCTTATGAGTGAGGTATTACTCTAATTACAAAACAGATTCTGTCCCTGTAGAGGATGCTGGGTTCAGTGACCATACAAGCACATGCCCTCCACCCACACTCATGTACTCAGTCACCAAATCTTGGGGATTATGCCCCTTCCATTCCTCTTGGAACTGCACTTGCTTCTCTATCTTCACTGTCCACCAGGATTTCTGGAATGGCTTCTAAAAATCCCTTTGATTTGCATCCCTTCCTCCATGTTTGTCCGCAGGGCTAGTGATTTGCAAATGCTCACTGGAGAAGACCACTCTGTGGAGGAAATTTTGATTGGACAGTGCTAGTATAGTCTCTAGTTCAGCATCCAGAGGTCAGCATCATCTATCCCCTGCCTACCTCTCAAGCTCCAAATCCTGCAGTGCCCCAGGTTGGCCTTCTCTCTGATGTGAATGATTGTGTATTAATAGTTGAGTTCTCATGTGTTTTCATACCTGCTGATCCTTTGTCTTGAACACAGTTGTTTCCTTTACTTCTCTCTACCAAAGTCCCCACATTCTTCAATTAACCTGTATGTTCATCTCATGGGTAAACTGCTCCAAAAAGCTTTTCTAGAAGCCATCCATATACCCCACCCCCACACGCATGCACAATTTTACATTGTCCCCCTTCATTTCTTAGGTATAAGGCTATGTGTGCATATGTTGCATTCTTTGTTGTGGTTGATTTATTCTCTCCCTTTAGATCAGCATTTCTCAGTCTTGATACTTTTAACATTTTGAGCCAAAAGTAGGGAGGTGCTCTGTGCATTGTGCGATGTTTAGCAGTGTCTTTGACCTCTACCCACCATGTGCCGGGTAATACCCCTAGTTGCAGCCACCAAAGATATCTCCAAAGATATCTTGTTGTCTGTTTCCTGAGTGACAAAATTACCAATGATTGAGAAGCACTACTTAGATCTATAAACTCTATAAAGGGAGTCTCTCAAGGTGTATGTGATACTTTGAATTCATAACACTTCAGTTTCTGCACACAGCTGGTGCTATGTTGGTACAAATATTGAATGAATGATTG
The DNA here is from genome assembly GCF_000754665.1 of Bison bison bison. NCBI lineage: Eukaryota > Metazoa > Chordata > Mammalia > Artiodactyla > Bovidae > Bison > Bison bison. Next base: position 4,707,956 of record NW_011494602.1, on the reverse strand, counting down.
TAAAATCTATCATCAGGTCTTTCTTTACTTTCTTCCTCTGTCCCCTTCTTCCTTTTTCTTTTATTTCATTCTTTGCACAGTAAGCAATGTATTTTCGTGTCTATAATTTGATATCCTGAGTGAACTCACCAACCCAGAGGGAGGGTCCCACAGAAAGGATCGTCTCTGGTCAGATGTATCTCCCAAAGTCAGTCGGTTTGATTGGCTGATCCACAGTAGAAGGATGGACAGTCATCAGTCTCCTAAACTGAAGACATAGCCTGGGAGTGAATCAGAGGTGACAGTCCCCCTGTGATGCTCAGTTTAATTGTTTTAACTGTGATCCAGTATTGGCATATCTGTTAGCTTTTTAAGCAGCTATTAGCTAAAGAATTTAGAATTTGGAGGAACCTCAAAGATCATGCATTCCAGACTCCTCATTTTATCTGTGGCTGTGTGGATGTTTTGTTACGTCGTACTCTGGTCACCAATAGCATTCTAGATGAACATAGAGTTTTGTGGCTCCATCATTTATAGCTAAATAATACAAAGTTACAGAACAGTGAAATTCATGATCTGAAAGTTCCAAGCATTGTATTCTGCTGCTGTTCTGCTCTCCAGAAAGGGCCCTGGCACTGGAGAAGGGTTATGGGATGGTGACCCAGCTTAGCTCTCTGGTTGTGCTCCAGCCAAGCAGAAAGGACCCAGGAGTTATATCCTAAGTCTCCACCATCACTGGGGTCTGCTTTTCTGCTTTACTCTTCTTTCTAGAATCCTCTGAGAAGACTGAATCAGCCCTTCTCAACATTTGGAAAACCTGGGCTTCATAATATCTGCCCTTCAGGCTGGGCACTATCTCTCCCCAGAGGTTTCCCATGTCTTTATGCCAGGCTCTGATGGGCACGACATTGCTGTTCTCTTGTTCTGGACTGGGAGGGTGATGAAGTCCTCTTCCCATCTTAGTTCATCACTCTTGCCACTGCCTGTCTAGACTTGATCATATTTGATCCTAGCAGACTCTGGGGTCCCCTTGCAGCAGCTTGTGTTAGCATCTCACTCTGACATTGCCTTGATGCTATGGTCAGGCTCTAAATGGAAATGTGTCAACATTTCTTTTTCATGTATGGTGGGTAAAATACACACACTGTATAACTTACTATCTTTATCCTCAGTTCAGTTGGTATTGTTGTTCAATCGCTGCCTTGTTTGACTCATTGCAACCCTATGGACTGCAGCATGCCAGGCTTCCCTGTCCTTCCCTAAGTCCCAGAATTTGCTCAAACTCATGTCCATTGAGTCAGTGATGCGATCCAGCCATTTCATCCTCTGGTGCCCCCTTCTCCTCTTGCGCTCAACCTTTCCGGCATCAGGGTCTTTTCCAAAGTGTCAGCTCTCTGCATCACATGGCCACAGTACCGGAGCTTCAGCTTCAGTATCAGTCCTTCCAATGAATCTTCAGGGTTGATTTCCTTTAAGATTGACTGGTTTGATCTCCCTGATGCCCAAGAGGCTCTCAAGAGTCTTCTCCAGCACCACAGTTGAAAGCATCAATTTTGGGGCTCTCAGCCTTCTTTATGGACCAACTCTCACATCTGAACATGACTACTGGGAAAACCATACTTTGACTATATGGATTTTTGTCACCAAAGTGATGTCTCTGCTTTTTAATATGCTGTCTAGGATTGTCATAGCATTTCTTCCAAGGAGCAAGTGTCTTAATTTCATGGCTGTAGTTCTCATCTGCAGTGATTTTGGAGCCCAGGAAAATAAAACCTGCCACTATTTCCAGTTTTTCCCATCTATTTGCATGAAGTGATGGGACCAGATGCTGTGATCTTATCTTCTTTTTTTTTGAATGTTGAGTTTCAAGGTAGTTTTTTCACTCTCTTCTCTCACCTTCATCAAGAGACTCTTTAGTTACTCTTCACTTTCTGCCATTAAATTGGCGTCATCTGAATATCTGAGGCTGTTGATATTTCTCCTGGCAGTCTTGATTCCAACTTGCACTTCATCCAGCCCAACATTTTGCATGAAGTTAAATAAGCAGGGTGACAGTATACAGCTTTGATTACTCATTTCCCAATTTTGAACCAGTCTGTTGTTCTATGTCCAGTTCTAACTGTTGCTTCTTGACATGCATACAGATTTCTCAGGAGACAGATTAGGTGGTCTGGTATTCCCATATTTTAAGAATTTTCCACAGTTTGTTTTGATCCACACAGTGAAAAGCTCTAGCGTAGTCAATGAAGCTTCTGATAAATCATCGTTCTACTTTCTGTTTCTTTGTATTTAACTCTTTTTTTTTTTAATGATTTCACATGTAAGTGAGATCAGGCAGTATTTGTCTCTCTCTGTCTGGCTTATTTTACTTAGTAGAATATCCTCCTGGTCCATCCACATTGTTTTAAAGGGCAGAATTTTCTTCTTTTTTTTTTCAAGACTGAATAATATTCCACTGTGTTTGTGTGTGTGTGTGTGTCTGTGTGTGTGTATGTGTGTGTATTCTTTATCCATTCATCTGTTAATGGACATTTGGGTTATTTCTGTGTCTTGGTTATTGTGAAGATGGCGATGAATATGACAGTGCACATACTGCTTTGAGATCCAAAGGAAATAAAATCACTATCGTGAGGGAATGTGTATACATTTCCTTATCTGTATACACATTTACATTTCCTCATAGCAAAGTGAACTCCCTCTCCAACCCAGGATGTACCTTTCTCAGCCTGAGCACACTCTCATTTCTGGATGGCAATTTTTGCTTCCTTTGTAACTCAACTACATGGTCAGTTAAATGGACTGAGAAAATAACTCACATGTCACCTGGGACCTGCTAAGCAGTCCTGGAGCTTTGTTACAGACTTTCATTCTATCCCATCAAATATTTATTAGATACCCACTCTGTTCTAGCCCCTGAGGGTATGGTTAAGATGTTGTCCTGTGCTTCAAGCTGCTGATCATCTAGTGGGAATGGAAATGAAGTAAAAACATGATTACAGCACAGTGACAAATAATTATATAAAGTGATATGTAACACAGATAAGGTATGAGTTAGAGAATGATAAGAATAAATACACTTTGGGGGGCAGTCTTTATGCCAGGGTCTGTACTAGTTATTTTATACAATATTTACACTTCTGTTTAAAGTCTCACAACCTTTTGGTAGGTGGACAGGTGTCTGAGATAGGGGAAACTCCCTTGAGAAATTGATATCTGTCTGAGCTTTCTTCTTTCTTTCTTGTATATATTTTATTGAGATACAAAATACAGTTAGAAAAGTACACAGTTCCTGAACTTTTACAACATGAGTATGTCCATGTAATCTGCACCCTGACACCCAGATTAAGGAACAGGACATTTCCAGCATCCCAGAAGTCCTCACTTACTCCCAAACTAACCCTCAGTACCCCTGCCCTCCTTACCCTGCTCCCGTCCAGATGCTCCTGCCCCTCCGCACAAGGGTCACCTCCTGCCTTGAACAGCATGGATTAACTGTGTCTGCTTCATACTTTATATCAATGGAAACATAAGGCAGGGCCTCTTTTGCTCTGGGTTCTTTCACTCAACATAGTCTGTAAGACTAATCCATATTGTCATATGCAATTGTAATTCTCGTTGTTGAAAAGTATTCCACGGTGTGATTGATCCAATATTCATCTGTCCATTGTAAAATTATGAGCATTTGGCTAGATCTAGTTTGGAGCTGTTGTTAATAATATTACAGTGGATTTCCTAGTGCATGTCTATGTTGCACATGTGGAGAAAGCATGTCTTCTGGGCATGTCTGTAACTCAGAGTGAAATTACTGAGTTATAAGCAGTCATGTACTCAAACATAGAATGGAGAGGACATGTGTACAGTGTGCTCATGAGCTGGTGGATGCCAGCCTGCACACCGCTAATAAATAGACCGTGCATACGTACAGTTTCAGTAAATATTAACAGTTTTCCAAAGTGGTTTTACCTAGTGCTCAGTTTCAAGAAGCAAGTAAGAGCCATAGAGTTAAAAAGGAAACAGGAAAGAGTTTTCCAGAAATGCACAGTATGTGATTGTCAAAATTGGTTGTTACTGGTTTAGCCATGTGCATGAATTTGAAATCCTGCCATGAGTTTGCCTTGCTTATTCTGGCCTGAAATTTCCAGCCATAATGGAATGTAACACTTCACCCTTTTTGAACTTCTTCCTTCTCAACATAGTACTACATTAAAGGTCAACTGTAAAATTTCCACATCCTATTAAATCTTGTTCCTGGAGCCTGATATAATGCTTCACAATGCTACTCCATTCAAAGACATACACATACTCATTGTCATGGAAGGATCTAGTGAATGTGAAGTTTTTTGTTTGAAAATCCAGGGTTTTTTTGGCCTCTGTTGTTATTGCTTTGACTTTGTGGCTCTGGCAACAATTGGTAAAGTTTTTTGGAGTAGCAATTTATTAGGTTGAAAGCAGTATTTTACTAAAAATAGACCTCTTGGCTGATCCTCAGTGTCTCAAGAGACAGTGTGAGTAGACACTCTCTATTTACCACGATGTTAAGAATCACCGGGAACATAATGCTGACAGCTTAACCCCTTTTGTCTACGATGTCATGGCTAGAACTTATTTTTCTCTTTGTTAGAATCTATCTTTGGGAGGTTCAAAATTACCTAGTGAATGTGTCAGATGAATAATGATTTCCGAGGTAGTCATTTAAAAAAGAAGTAATTTCCCCTAAAAGGGAGCACTCCTTTAGTGCTATTTCACCAAGTCCAGTTTGTGTAACTTCTTTTGGGGCTAAGAGACTAGTTATTGGACATTTCTGAATATGTACTTTATTTATGATTTTCTTGGAAATTATTACCTATGATAATTTTAAAGCCTTTGTTCCAACAATGTTGAAATATATGTGGAGCATTGAGGAAATGAAAATATTTCCTGCATTACTTCCTATTCATTCATGTAAAGTATTTCATTTATAAACCATGATGCAGAATTAGTCCTTTAGGTGAATAAGATTGAATGTGTCTATACATACAATCTAGCAGGATAAGAAAAATACGACATAATAAAGTAGAGATTGATCCTGAAGTGTAAGAATATTCTAATACTGGAAAAAGTATCCATATTAGCACTACCTCAACAGTCAAAAGGAGGAAAATGATGAGATCATACTGTGCTGTGCTGTGCTTAGTCGCTCAGTTGTGTCTGACTCTCTGTGACCCCAGGGACTGTAGCCTGCCAGGCTCCTCTGTCCATGGGGATTCTCCAGGCAAGAATACTGGAGTGGGTTGCCTTGCCCTCATTGAGGAGATCTTCCCAACCTAGGGATTGAACCCAGGTCATACTGATAATGTGACAAAAAGATGGAATAAAATTCAACATCTACTCCTGATAATCTTTAAGAGATCTTGCAAATTAAGAATGGTAAGATTCTATGTCAAACTAGCAACCAACATCATATATGATAGTAACATTCTGGAGACATATTCCCATTAAATTGATAAGGAGCCAAGCTTTTAACTGTCATTCATATTAGTGAACATTGGCCAATAAAATGAAATTGAAAACTATAAATATTAGAAAAAAATCCATTTTATAATTTACATATAGTATGATTGTCTACTCTAAGATTACAGGAACAACTAAAAAGATTAATGCTAATGAAGAATTCAGTAAAGAGAATATTTCCAAAACAAATTTATGAAACGAGAAGCTTCCTTGTGTTTGGTAATGAAAATTTTGTGAAGATGATAGTCAAAACAGCAACCCAACCCCAAAAATAAAATACCTACATTTAAAAAAAAATCTTATGGAGTGGATGGAATCTATACATTAAAAAAAGAAATAAAAGCTAAAACATTTTCAAAGGAATAAAAAACAGTTTTAAATAGAGATACCATATTTATAGATATAATAAAATGTTAAAGATACACACCATTCCCAAATTAAATGAATGCAAATTCAAAGTTAAAAAGTTATTTTATAAATTTGGAAAACAGCTCAAGAGAACATGAAATTTTGGGGGGAAGCTACTTGCGAAACACTAAAAGGGAATGTTGCTTTTAAATTGATTAAATTTTCAAACACAGTGTAAGACAGATAATGCAGCATTTTATTGACAATGGAAATCAACACATCAGTAAAACAAAACAGAAAGTCCATAAACATACCTAACAACTATAAAACAAATAGACAAACAAAATTAATACGTAATAAAGATACTAAATCAGTTGGTTAATAGTAGATTATTGAATAAAAGGTAGAATCTACAAAAAGAAAGTTAAATTTGACAGCATTGTAGATTTGAATTCAGTATTTACTCCTTCTCTGAGGACATAACATCTTTCTCAGAAAGAAAGTGAATGGTCCAAATGACAAAATACTTTCTGAGTTATGCCCTCAGGATGGCCCTGGTAGGAGTGAGTTGAATGAAGTGAATAAGTGATGATTTGTGCTCTTGAGAAATTTATTGAAAAGAAAGGTGACTTGGAGTGTGTAGGGAGGACTAAATGATGTAAGCCTGGGATTTCAGTTAAGTTGACTTGAGGAGCTGGCAGACTACCCAGGTGGAAATATCCAGCAGGCACTTGGGATTATGGAATTGCTCTTGAATGAGAAGTAACAGGGCGATGATCCTGATGTGGGAACCAGTTGCCGAAAGTGACAGTGGACGCACTGGGAAAGCAGGGGTTCCACGTGGGTTCAGAGACCCCTGATTGCACAAGTCCGAGTCCAAGGACAGCTCTTCTCATTCTGTTCTCTGAGGGTATGCTCGAGGGCAAGCCACTCACATAACCTATAGTCAGATCAGTGTCCCTTTATGCCTTCATCATGCAAGGTGGCACGTACTAGATAAGTTCTCTAAACAGAGCAAGACAGAAGATGTGTAAGGACTGTCACATTACATGAAAGATGACAGGGGGAGACAGGAGGCAGTGAGCTCCTGGGAAGAAGGAAACGGGGCAAATTTCAGGGAGTGTTAGGATCGTGGTGTCAAGTGATTTTAGGCAGTAAGGAATGAGACAGGCCACTGGGCCTAAAAGTATAAAGAAATGGACAGTCTTGGAGACAGTGGAGTCTACGGAGTAACAGGAAAGATGCCATCAAGGCACCCGGGAGCGGAAGCCAGTCCCTGGGGAGGGAGAAGGACGCTGTGTTCAGAGGGGAGTATCCTTGATTGAAGGGCCTTTATTTCTATTTAGAGAAGCCTGAACGTTTCCATGTAGAACAAAAGGAATCAGGGGAAAGGGGAAATTGGAGGTGCAAGAGAAAGAAAGGAAGTTTTGTAATTAAAGTCCTGAGGAAGGCGGGATGAGATTGGATTATCAAGCTCAGTATTGAACCTAGAAAAAAGGAGAGACTCTCTTTTCTCAGGATGAGACTGAGAGGGACAAGGAGCTAACTTCTTCCAGAAGAGAAATCAGTTAGGTCATGGAATTCAACTTAAAACCTAGTTGGAATGTGAAATAAAGTCATGAACAAGGTCTCTCACGAGTTCTCAGACACTTAAATTTCTTGTGATAGATGCAGAAATACTTTTAAGCCGTTGCTTGCAGTACTAATAATACTCTTTCATAGTGTCACCATCAACGGGTGTAAGACATAGGGGACCAATTTAGAGAGTTTTACAAATGAGCCGGTAATGGGCATGGAGACATTGGAGATTGTGCCAAAGGTAATTTGCAAAAGTCTTACATTTTGCCTCCAGTAAGTTGTACTTAGTTTTACTAAATAGTGCTTCAGTTTTCTATAATTGTGTTTCCTCTCTCTAATACTTGGGGAAGAAAGATAAAGTCAAGTTAGGTATATTCTGAGATGAATCTTGAGAAAAAAATATTGATTGGATTATTGAGTTGATTGGTTAATACTTTTGAAAGATATGATGCGTTATAGCAGTCTTTTTTACTAAACACAAAATAGCATTTCATTCTCTGTGTTAGTAATTTGTTACAGAATTAGCAACACCAGTGTACTTTGAGCTCTTTCAGTCCAGAAGAGCCCAACACTGTAGCCACTAATATGCTATAAAGTGGGTCCTTTGTTGATGCTGACTTGGAAACTGTGGTAAAAATCCTGCCCAAGGCTCTAAGAATTTGGTTACAAATCTATAAAACTATTTCACATTTATGTCACTTCCTTTTGAAATGATAAGTAACTATCTGCAACTATTTGCTTATAAATCAGATATGGTTTTACAAAATACTAGACTAACAGATATTAAAGACTAGTTAAGTTTGGTGTTAGTTGCTTAGCTGTGTCTGACTCTTTGTGACCCCGTGGACTGTAGGCCACCAGGCTCCTCCATCCATGGGATTTTCCAGGCAAAAATACTGGAGTGGATAGCTGTTCGCTTCTCCAGGGGATCCTCCCGACCCAGGGATCAAACCCAGGTCCTTACATAGCAGGCAGATTCTTTACCATCTGAGCAGCAAGGGAAGTTTAGGTATGTTAAGATGTGAGATATGTTAAGATTTCCAACTAAGAAATCATCCATACTTTCTCAAACATGGAACTCAGAAAGGGCTTTGAGATTGTCTAGGCTAAGACTTTAATTTTAAAAAAATAATTGTAATTATACATAGAATCTATGAATGCCTTCTCCGTCTAAAAACTGAAAGCAACAAAATGAAGTCAGTGTCCACTTTGGCACTTCCCAGCTTCCCAAAGAAGCACTGGCTATGTGATCAGTCTACTCTGCAACCTTCTGAACTTGTCTTGAACATTGAGATACGAATATGTGTATCTACAGAAAATACATATTACCATTTAGTGTGTGTGTAATAAATAGCACCATGTTTTATGTAACTTGCTTTTTATATTTAATGATATGTCTTAGAGACATTAACTCTGCCTATTAACAAACAGCTGTTTCACACGTTTTATCAGATGTGGTGACAACTGTTACCCCATGTTTTAACACCGTATTTCATCATATGGATGGCCCATAGTTTGTTTCATGTCACTCTCTCAGATGGATATTTGGCTTGTTTCAGAATTTCCCCTGTTATGCATAGTGCTGGAATGCACAAGCCTCTTTGCACTGGCTTTTTTTAGGACACCAAAGAGAAGGGAGATGCTGGTATTAAAATGTAAGAAGTTTATAGGCACTTTACATTTTAATAGACATTGCCCACTCCAGTACTCTTGCCTGGCAAATCCCATGGGTGGAGGAGCCTGGTAGGCTGTAGTCCATGGGGTCGCTAGGAGTAGTACACAACTGAGCGACTTCACTTTCACTTTTCACTTTCATGCATTAGAGAAAGAAATGGCAACCCACTCCAGTGTTCTTGCCTGGAGAATCCCAGGGACGGGGGAGCCTGGTGGGCTGCCGTCTCTGGGGTCGCACAGAGTCGGACATGACTGAAGTGACTTAGCAGCAGCAGCAGCAGCAGCAATTACCTTTTAAAGGGCTTCCCTGATCATTCAGTGGGTAAAGAATCTGCCTACAGTGTGGGAGACCTCGGTTTGATTCCTGGGCTGGGAAGATACGCTGGAGAAGGAATAGGCTACCCACTTCAGTATTCTTGGGCTTCCCTTGTGGCTCAGCTGGTAAAGAATCTGCCTGCTAATTTTCTCTCCGACCAGCAATCTTTTAATTTTAGGAATGAGGAAAATGAGGCACAGAAATTATATAACTTGGCAAATATAAAAATCTAAGGAATAGGAATCAGGTGTCCTATCTCCCTGACAGATTTTTAATGCCTGCACCAGCGAAAGAAAGTGAAAGTGAAAGTCATTCAGCTGTGCCGGCTCTTTGCGACCCCATGGACTGTAGACTGCCAGGATCCTCTGTCCATGGAACTATCCAGGCAAGAATACTGGAATGGGTTGCCATTCCCTTCTCCAGGGGATCTTCCTGACCCAGGGATCAAACCCAGGTCTTCCACATTGTAGGCAGATTCTTTACGATCTGAATCACTAAGTAAGTGGACCAAACTGCCTCCAAATTTATAAAAGAGGAAATGTATGTCGGAAATTATTAATGTAAGTGTATGTTCAGTTCAGTTGCTCAGTCGTGTCCGATTCTTTGTGACCCCATGGACTGCAGCACACCAGCCCTCCCTGACCGTCACCAACTCCCAGAGCTTACTCAAACTCATGTCCATTGAGTCAGTGATGCCACCCAACCATCTCATCCTCTGTTGTCCCTTCTCCTCCTGCCTTCAATCTTTCCCAGCATCAGAGTCTTTTCCAATGACTCAGTTCTTCACATCAGGTGGCCAGAGTACTGGAGTTTCAGCTTCAGCATCAGTCCTTCTATTGAATAGTCAGGACTGATTTCCTTTAGGATAGACTGGTGGGATCTCCTTGCAGTCCAAGGGACTCTCAAGAGTCTTCTCTAACACCACAGTTCAAAAGCATTAGTTCATCTATAAAAGAAGGAATGTATGTATGAAATTATTATAGGAATGTATGTAGGGAATTATTAATGTTTGTAGGAAATGTGTATATGAAATTATTAATATGTATTAAACTGCTGCTGCTAAGTCACTTCAGTTGTGCCCGACTCTGTGCGACTCTATGTACAACAGCCCACCAGGCCCCTCTGTCCATGGGATTCTCTAGGCAAGAGTACTGGAGTGGGTTGCCATTTCTTTCTCCAATGTATTAAGCTAGCCTCCTTGAAACTTTGCTCTATATTTGTCTTATTGTTTGCTAACTTGCAAAACCATTTCTGATTGGTCATTTAAATCAACAAGTTGAAGAATAATATAATTATAGTTTTCAATTTAGGAGTTATGGGAAACTATTAAAAACAAGGTTCTTTACTTATTGGTTTTATGTTTTCCAGGTTGTGTGATCCTATAATCTTGTGTCTACTAAAATTTTCATGGTTGGAGTATTTCCTAATGTAATTGAAATTCTTCTGGTTTAGAAATTTTATTTTCATATACTTATCAACTAAGTCATCTTTATTTTTTCGCTTGATATGTTTCCAAGTATAAGAAAATCTGCAGAGTGAGTTGATGGGAAAAATACAAACAAGTAATATACTTGAAAAATTAAATCTTTAGCTTCTAGAAAAAAAAATCATTTTAATGGAGTGAGGATTTACTCTCCAGAAGTCCTTTCATATCCTGGGGTCAGGATGGGTCATAGCCACCTAGTGATCTAGGACGGGCATTCAGTCAACCTCATTTGGGTTCTCTTCACTTCTTGACATGGAAGAATATATCACTTGAACTTTCCAATATTGGAAGAAAATTGGGCCCGCATCATACATATTTCTGAAGAACTGATATGTCTTTGTTGCTGCCTAGTGGCAGCTTGATGTTGAAGCAAAAGTTCTATAGGAACCAAAAAAATGCAAGAAATACAATGAACTTTTCAGTAGACCCTGAATAGAACCAGGAACTGACTAGACATTTTCATGTATGTTGTCTAATATAGGCTCACAAGAGACTCATGGAGGGAATTTTATTTTATTCAAGTTCTGTATTAGGAAATAGAGTCTGAGAGAAGAAAGGAATATATAACAAGTAAATATAAAAGTTCTTAAGCCTCTTCTCCTTCTTTCTACCACCTTGCCTCCCATCTCAACAGAAATCAGTGAAAGCTGGAGCAAAGAGAGCCTCTAGGAAGAAGTGGAGTGGAGCTTGAGTTAAGTCTGAAAAAGCGATGTTAGGAGTCTGATGAAGAGGGGTGGGTAGCAGTTAAGGCAGAGGAGGAGTCTTTACAGAGACACACAGCTGCGAGCAGGTAGGGTGTCAAATATGGCTTACTCACATTTAACAGCGAGGATCAGAACCCTGTGCACCTGGCTTTGGGCAGCATGATTTTGGAGGATAAAGGACTTTGGCGAGAAACCCAGTGGGGACTGATGAGAAATAGCAGCTAGAAATGCGGAGTGCAGAGCTCAGACGACTACCTGTGTCTCTCGAGGGAAGTTAGTGTCTCTTCCCTCCTACTACTTCCTTCCTGCTACTTTCTGTCTCTCTAGGAGAGCTCGTTTGCTTTGCCCTGGGTATGGCTGCCCCACTGCAGCAGAGGGGCACTAGCATCGGTGGGCCGCGGTGCCAGATTCCAAAGGCCAGAGTTCCACCTCGAGTGCAGTCAGCTTCCCGTGCTCACTTCCCTTGGCCTGGGAGCGGGATCTTGTATATCGTGGCACAGGCAGCTTCTCTAAGAAGGCATTTGAACTACAGGAGTGAGAGATGGGAGGTGAGTGTGGTCAGACTTATGGAGTATCTTGAAAGCCAGTGAAAACACATGCACTTGGCTCTCTAATTGAGAGAGGAAAGTGTGCAAGGTGAAGGGGTTTAGTGAAGGGTAAGTTGCAAGGGTGCGAGACTGGCACAGAGATGGGCTAAGAGATAACAGAATAGGCCGTGGCGACTAGATTTGGAGAGATGGGAGTGGAGCAGGGATGGCAAAGCAGACAGAAGCTACTTGGAGAGGACAAGCAGGATTATTGACTGGTTATAAAGAAAAGACAGCTTTCACGTCCAAGTATTAGACAAAGCTGTGAGCCTTTGGGAGATAAAGGAGGAGAAGGAATGCAATTTTGAGGAGAGGGAGAACACATCTGTTGGGAATGTGGTTTCAGATCTGTCTGTGGTGGGTGAACACTGGCCATAGGCTACACGTGCAGTGGGCAAAGGGAATTTGATAGGGTGGTAAGCCATGGTAATTTGAAGTTAAAGAGATGAGATGGGGGATGGGTTTTGGAGGACAATGAGGAACTGAATCAGTGGCCAATTGCCTTCCATCCAAATTTGCATCATTTTGTGCTATCTCTGCATTTGTTGACTGAGCTTCCAGATGGACAGGTCAGTCTTGAAATACCTGAGAAACATCATGACCTAATATTGTACTGAAACAATAGTGATAAATGAGGTCCCTCCAGTAGGGAAAAATCTAGAAGAAAGTCCAATGTTACTGTGAATAAGACCGAGGGTGAGATGGTGGGGATGTGAGGCAGGCTCAAGAGGGAGGAGGTATATGTATATTTATAACTGATTCATATTGTTGTACGACAGAAACCAACACAGTTTGTAACAGGGTAAAGCGGTTACCCTCCAATTACAATAAAAAATACCTATGCTGGAATCTGCTTTCATGCCTGTGCTAAGGCTTATGTCCAGTGGTTCCCAAACTGTGCCTTAGACTACAAAGGCAAACAGGAGATGGTTAAATTTCAAATACGGGGATAAACGTTTCTTCCACTTCTACTAGTGGGACTTAGCCTAATGCAGATAACATCGGTCTCAAAAAATGATTGTGTTTTGGCCAAGACACAAACTCCTTTTTGAGATTCTGCCAGTTCCTGGTGGAAGCCAGGAAATGTATTTTTAGATCTCTATAACTCGAGCTAAGAGGACTATGTACCGCTTAATGGTTGTCATCCGATGTGTATAAATAGAACCTTTACGGAGACAAGCCATATGCTTTGTAGTGGTTACCTTATTTAACTACAGATCTGACTTACAATCACTTTAATTCCTAAAACCACTCAATTTTATTCATTAAGAATATGATTGCACATAGGAATGCTTTGTAATTTGGCTGTGGAATCAGAAACCAAGAATATTTTCCTCCCCAAAACTTGTAATAAGGTCAAACACTAAAGGCTTATAATTGTTTTTAGCTGTTCTCTTAGAATTGAAAACAAATATCATCTAGTTTCCAAAGAGCAGTGTATTGCTAATCATTTATTTGTATAATAAATTTCAATTTCTTCAACATTTTTATGCATTACCTCAAAATTAAATGTGGCAAATGCTTTAGTTCTCTAATTTTTGAAGAATTAAAACAGTAGTCTTCTACTGATTAAGATCAGATTTATCCTTTGTATCTGAGATTTGTATGGATTTTGTATGGTAAAAATTAATATAGCAAACTAATAATGATATACACTTTTAATCAGTATAAAGATATGCTGCATGACCACCAAAATGGCAAAAAAATTGAAAACACCAACATTACCAAATTTTGCAAAGATGTGGATAATTGGAACTCTCATGCATTGCTAGTGGGAGTGTAAATTGGTTAGGACCACACTGGAAAACTTTTTATTAGTATTTGTTAAAGGAAAGCATGTGTCTACCATATGAATTTAAGATAAATGAACATATGTGTTCTTAAGGAGACAGTTATTAGAATGTTCATAAAATTTTTTATTTGCAATAATCCCAAGCTGCAACTACCTAATCATCTATCAATAAGAGAAAGGATAAACACATTGTTAGAATGAACTATTAATACATGCTGTATTATGAATGAAATCTCAATAATGTTATATTGAATGAAAGAAGCCAGATGCAAAAGATACAGCAAATTCCTTTTGTATGAAGCTCAAGAAGAGGCAAAACTAATCTCTGGTGATAGAGATCAGAATAGTGATTTACTTTCCTTCTGGGGAAGATAATGTTGGAAAGTGGCACCTGAGCAGTTGGGAGTGATATAGAGATGCTGCAGATCTCAGTTCAGATGGTGTCTCCATGAGTGTAAACATATGTAAACATTCATCCAGCTGTGCCTTAGAGAACCTCACCACATGCATATTATACCCCAGTAAATGTATGGAATTCATGCTGCGTTTTCCTCTTTCCAATTCTGGTGAGCATGGACAAGCTAATTCTAATGCAGAAGGTTGCTACTTGGCTAAATTGAAGAGGAGATGGGTGCAAATTAAGTATTGAGACAAATACAGGAGGCTTTAACTTCCTTGTATTTATTGCAAAGAAGTACATTGGTTCTATTGGGAAAGTAGCAAAATGATGTGGCTTTGGAGATATTATGTTTTTTGGCCTGTAGACTAAGTAATAATATTTTTATATTTTATACCATATTATATATATTCAATAAAAGAATATTTTCAATTTTCAGTATATTTTTACTTAAAAATTGTATATCTGTGTATCCATATATACATACATACATACATATATATACACCATGTCATGTAAATAGGATCATATGCTTACTTGGAGGATTTTTTTTTAGTGCAGTTTATTTGAAGTGGTTCTTCTCCCCATGTCACTTCCTCACTTGGTGTCACAATCTACTGTGTATCTTACCTAATTTTTTTATGCTTATATGGTAAGGCACATTTATTTTATATATATAATTAGATGTATATATGTATGTATATGCCCATAGATACAAATTTCTTTGTCCTTGTGCTGCAAAAATAGTATAATATCATATACATTTTATTACATCTTGCTTTAATCCTCCCAATAAAACTCCATGAAAATGCCAGCAAATCAAGTGATATGTTATGGTGCTTAATTGTTCATGGGGTAGATATGCCATAATTTACTCAAACAATCCTGTGTGTCTGGGCTTTGGTTGAGCAAGGTCTTTTGTGCACTGTGGTGAGAAAGTCTTGAATTCAAAAGCAGTGAGTAGATTGTGTCACTTACATTGTCTGAGCCTGTCTCTTCATCCATCAAAGGGGGATACATTTATATCTACCCCCCCAACAATACAGGGAAGATAAAAGAATAAAAAACATGGTATATAGGAGTATACATGTTTGATGTGAGCACCAAGTGAGGTGCTCTATGTTATTATTTTTCCCATTTTCCAGATGAAAAAAGTTGAGGTAATTTATACAAGGTCAACAGGAGATGTCAGATTAGAATTGTGCATGTCCCATTTTGAGAGCCTATGATTTTAGCTGCCATGCAACACTGCCTCTCAAACGTAATGTTCATTAGACATTTTATTTTATATATAAATATCTACAGAAAACATAAAATAGAATGCCTCTCAAAAAAACGTTGGAATTACACTATCAGTTGTCAATGTTCATAACAAAAGCAGAGGTTTGTATCAGATAACTATTTATGTGTAGGAAATTATCCAAAATTCCGTGGCTTAAAACAACAGCCATTTATATTGGTCATGATTCTGTGAGTCTACAATCTGGGCTGGGCTTAGTTGGATGGTTCTTCTGGCTTAATCTGGGATCACTCAAGAATCTGTGTTAGCTGCTGGGTCCGTTGAGCAGCGCAGCCTGGAGTGTTCCTGACTGTAACTGGGACTGTGGGGACAACTGGTCCATGGGGTATCAGACTTTGTCAGGTGTATGCAAACAGTTACCATGTAGTTTCAAGAGGGAGAACGGAAACACAAACTCTTGAGGCCTACACTTAGAACTATATCACCATGGTTTCTTCCACATTCTCTAAATCAGAGCAAGTCACAAGCCTATCCCAGATTCAGCCACTTGATGGGAATTGCCACCAACTCACAGGGCAGGAAGATCTAGGATGATGAAAAATTTCTCTCATCCAAAATGGGGGAAAAAAAGGGAAAAATAAGTTTTACTCCTTTTATCCCATAGAACTTGGCACTGATTTCTTATCAGTGCTGTGTTTGTGTTTCTGCTGAAAATGAGATGTGTATTCTTTGGCTTGCAAACAGCTGGTTTTCTTTTGGCTGTATGTCTAAGCTGAATTAAATCTCTCAGGCTTTTGAGCCGTTCTCATGTTCTTGATTGAAGTTCCTCTGTATTGAATGATTTTAATCTCTATTTCTCAGGAAGCCAGAGGACATGCCATTATTTATGGCTTTTCAAAGGAATGTGACTATTTGGCTATATAATCATTGTATCACAACCAAATTCTCTAATTCATGCGGCTTATAATGTACGTAAGTTGTGCATTTCCCAAAGAACACTGTCATGCTTTCTTTGGAAGACAGGTACCCTTCTTACATCTTCAGCATCCTCTCGTAATACTCTCAGTTCCCAGCATCCTTGCCCACTGTGCTAAAGAAGGGCATGCATTTAACAGTTAAATAATCTGAGGCATAGGAAAAGATGTCAGTTTCATACAGCATTCATTGACTGAGATGCAGGATTTTCTCACTTCTTGGTTGTTGGCCATATACACTGTCTAATTTGATTTTCACGTTGTTTGAGGATTTTCTAGGAACCATCTCTCTTTTTCTTTTGGAAGCTTAAAATGAGATATTTGTTAACTCATCCTTTCAACATGATATTTCTACTAGCTGAAGTGAAGTGATGGAGGCGTAGAAAACCATGTAAAATTTGTTGGTTTAGTAAATGGTCCTTTTTTGTTTTAGTCACATGGTATAGTAGATGAAGGTATGGATTCAGGAATTGACCAAACTGAGATTCATATTACAGATTTTCCACTTATAAGATGTGTGACATTAGGCTACACACACACATGTTAGTCTGCCACATTGTGGTAAAAAAAAAAATAGTAAATGTTTATTATTATTATTACTCTTTCTTACTGAGGAATAGTTAATGTTATTCATTATAATATGTAACACTATGTTAGTTTTATATATATATATATATATGTATAACATTATATTAGTTTCAGTATACAATATAGTGATTAAATATTTGTATATACTAAGAAATGATCACCATAGTAAGTCCATCCATTACCATATATAGTTAATAATTTTTTCTTGTGGTAAAAACTTTTACAGTTTACTCTGAGCAACTTTCAAACGTGCAGTGCAGTTTTAACTATATTAACCGTGATACACATTACATCCTATGACTTTTATAACTGGAAGTTTGTACCTTTTGGCTCGCTTTTACCCATTTTTCCACTCCCTTCCCACTGTATCTGGCAAAGAACAATCTGTTCCCTGTATTTTTGAGCTATTTTTGTTTTTCAGAGCAAAAATATGTTAGAGTGTATTATATTACTTTGTCTGACTTATTTTACTTAGTACAACACCCTCCAAGGTCCATCCAGGTTTTCACAAAGGGCACAATTTCCTTTTTATCGCTGAATAATATTCCATTGTATATCAGTGCCATATTTTCTTTATCTGTTCGTCCATCAGTCCACACTTAGGCTGTTTCCCATACCTTGTCTATTGTAGATAATGATGCAGTAAACCTGGGGTATGTATAGCTATTTGAGCTAGTGGGGTTTTTTGGTTTCAGATAAATATTTAGAAGTGACATTACTGGATCAGATGGTGGTTCCATTTTTAATTTTTTGTGGAAGTTCCATACTGTTTTCCATGGTAGCTACACCAATTTATATTCTTACCAATAGGGCAGAAGGGTTCTCTTCTCTTCACACTCTCACCAACATTTGTTGTCTGTTTGATGATAGCCATTCTAACAGGTATGGGATGATCTCTCATTGTGGTTTTGATTTGCATTTTCCTGATGATTAGTGACTTTGAGCATCTTTTCATGTACCTATTTCCATCTGTATATCTTTATTAATCTTACTCTTGAAAACAAGGAGCAGAATAGATGTATGCCCTTATTATGTCAGATATTGGAGGCCACAGGACAGTGGATCACTTGTGCAGACTTTCTTGTGCTTCTCTATCTTAGGTTTAGAATTTTCTCTTAAGTGTCCAGACACTCCATGTATCATATTTTGGTAAGATCCAATGAAATAATGCATATAAAGCACCTAGTGCAGGGTCTATAAATACTGACTTTCTTTCTCTTTTACTCCCTCTCCTCCTGGCAACTGAACAGCCCTTACATCAGCCTTTTATATTAGTTTGGGTTCCCCAGATTCAGACTCCGAGATGTGGGTTTTGTGCAGGGGATATCAGGGAAGGATCCCAGGAAACAGTGCAAAAGTGTGGTGGCAACAGGCCAGGGGTGGGGAAGAAGCCAAATAAGGGCTTCATTTCAGGGGTAGTTTGAGCCTCAGCATGGTCTGTGGGGTGCTCTAGAGTGTAAATGTGTCTTGGAATGTGTCCTGCCTTGAGGTGAGAGAGCCTCTTTTCATTCTCCTGCATCAGTCTCTACTGGTCATGGGTCATCCTGGGGTAACTTCCAACTCTTCATACTGCATGGGCAGCCCTTAGTGGCCCTGGGGAAACCTGTGAGGAAGGCTATGGTCGCAAGCATTTAGGAACAGAGCAGATAGAAGCTGGAGGCAAGTGTGTGGAAGTTACAGAAAGGATGGAAGTGGCAGATCTTGGTGGGCAACAGCAGTGTTCACTGCACCCTCTCTAGGGAACAGCAAGACAAATCTCTGGTTAGATAGTGGCCCTCCGGTAGCAAAGACAAGGCTATTGCTTAGGTCAAAGTCACGCATTATTCTGGGGAGCAGCAACTAAAGCAATATCAAACAGTAGGAACAAGTCCATCTCTGAATATCAAACACCCAGGAAGTCAGTGTCCAGCTTCAGTCTCCCCTGTTAGTCTTCTGGCAGGTGTCATCTGAGTGTGGCTAGGGATATTTGATGAGGGGATTAGAGACCAAGGAAGATTGTGTTCAAGAATCAGCTTTCTTACTATTCCTTTTAAGGAAATAACTGGTGATTCGTTTTCAGGTCATATTGGGCTCTTCCTCCTAAAAGAATGGCTAACCTAAGAGATTTACTTCTAAAAGAGTGAACTTTTAACTAGAGCTTTTAGGAATGGGCAGCTTAGAAAGCAAAGAAAGTTTCAGGATTGAGAACGAGTTCTAAAATTCCTCTTTTAGAAAATGAAATACTAAGTTTCATAAATATTTATTAAAATGAAATATTCTAGTTACAGAAATTTTCCATTATAGTCTTTTAGTTGAGAAAATTAATAAAATCTGAGGGCTTGATTTAAATAAGAGAATTATTAGAAATAGGAAATTGCCAAAAAGCTGCTCATGGTGTTTGACATATTTAAAAAGGCACTTATATTTGTGAAAAATGAGCTATTTAAGATATAATTATTTCCAATGATCCTTATGTTTGGGTCTCATGAGAAATTAGAAATTGCCAATAACCAATTTTGATAATTTTGGAGATAAGTTAGTAAAACACTTTATCTGTGACTCATGGCTTTTGGCCCATAAAGAAGGCTGGGCACCAAAGAATTGATGCTTGCCAATTGTGGTGCTGGAGAAGACTCTTGAGAGTCTTGGACAGCAAGGAGATCAAACAAGTCTATCCTAAAGGAAATCAACACTGAATATTCATTAGAAAGACCGTTAATGAAGTTGAAGCTCCAATACTTTGGCCACCTGATGTGAAGAGCTGACTCACTGAAAAAGACCTTGGTGCTGGGAAAGATGGAAGGCAAAAGCAGAAGTGGGCAGCAGAAGCTGAGATGGTTAAATAGCATCACTGACTCGATGAGTTTGAGCAAACTCCGGGAAAGGACAGGGAAGACTGGCATGCTGCAGTCCATTGAGGTTGCAGAGTCAAACATGACTTAGCAACTAAACAACAAGAATATGGTTTTTATTCCTCGTACATTATTCTTGTCCGAATTAAGGACTTGTCTATCACTGGAAGCATCTGGAAAAAATACGTTGTCTAAAGCTGCTTGAGAACTGGAATCAGAATCTTCAATGGTGAATGGTGGCAAGATTCCAAAATTAATTATGAAGGCTATTGAAATGATGTGGCATTTTCAACCTATTTTGACTGACAAAAGGTATCACAAATGGAGAGCTCATTTTCCACTTCCCCTTGTTTCCTGTGACTTTGGGTCTCACCCACTCTGAAATGGCAACCCACTCCAGTGTTCTTGCCTGGAGAATCCCAGGGACAGGGGAGCCTGGTGGCTGCCGTCTCTGGGGTCGCACAGAGTTGGACACAACTGAAGTGACTTAGCAGCAGCAGCAGCCACCCTGAAATCTGAGCCTCCGTGGAAGCTATGTCTTCAGGTATGTCAGTCTGAAACAACAATGATGAGATGGCTTGTCTAAGTATCTGACTCCATCAGTTCTCATACTCAGAAGGCCTTAAGCTTCAATTTGTTTCTTTTGATTATTGGCAGATTGCTGTCTGTGCCATCTCTCTGATGTGACTGCTTGAGTGTATTAGCTATGCCCTCCCTAATTATTCATGCTTCCAGTGTTACCCATTCAAAATTTATGACAATGAGGACAGTGGATTAGAAGCCTGAGGAACTGAGGCTTAAGTCTGCTGCCAGAGAGTTACCGTCATTGTTTTCGGTGCAGAGTACTAACAGGACAAATCACTCCAATTTCTGGCTGGGTACGTTTTGTGTAGAATTATCTAAGAAAGAGCGCATTTTCTCTTATACACCAGAAAATCAAACAAATCAGGAATTGTTGAAAACTAAGATTTAGGTCTAAGCCTATTATTCTGTGTCTGATGGGCATCGCCCTGTATATGTAAGGATCTGAAGCCAGGGTTGTAACATGCAGGCTTAGACAGAGGTTTCAAGGTATGTCTCAAAGGCTGTCTTACTGCTTTGTGTTCCCCATTTAATACTTGGCAATTATTCATTAGTTTATTAAAAAGAAAATTATTGACTAATCATATAGCATCAGTTGTGTTCAGTCACTCAGTCTTGTCCAACTCTTTGCGACCCCATGGACTGCAGCACACCAGGCTTCCCTTTCCATCACCAACTCCTGGAGCTTGCTCAAACTCATGTCCATTGAGTCAGGGATGCCATTCAACCACCTTATCCTCTATCATCCCCTTTTCCTCCTGTCTTCAATCTTTCACAGCATCAAGTTCTTTTCTAAGAGTTGGTTCTTTGTGTCAGGTGGCCAAAGAATTAGAGCTTCAGCATCAGAACCACTCCTTCCAATGAATATTCAGGATTGATTTCCATTAGGATTGACTGGTTGGATCTCCTTGCAGTCCAAGGGACTCTCAAGAATCTTCTCCAACACCACAGTTCAAAAGCATCAATTCTTCGGCACTCAGCTTTCTTCACAGTCCAACTCTCACATCCATACATGACTACTGGAAAAAGCATAGCTTTGATTAGATGGACCTTTGTCAGCAAACTAATGTCTGTGCTTTTTAGTATGCTGTCTAGCATACAGCATAAATCACCACTATAAATACTTCACCTTCTGTGATACAGTCTTATATATTTTACTTTATTATTGTATTTATCAAGATTGCCAGGAGAAATATCAATAACCTGACATATGCAGATGACACCACCCTTATGGCAGAAAGTGAAAAAGAACTAAAGAGCCTCTTGATGAAAGTGAAAGAGGAGGGTGAAAAAGAGAGTTGGCTTAAAACTCAACATTCAGAAAACTAAGATCATGGCATCCAGTCCCATCACTTCATGGCAAATAAATGGAGAAACAATGGAAACAGTGAGAGACTTTAATTTTGGGGCTCCAAAATCACTGCAGATGGAGACTGCAGCCATGAAATTAAAGACTCTTGCTCCTTGGAAGAAAAGTTATGACCAACCTAGACAGCATATTAGAAAGCAGAGATATTACTTTACCAAGAAAGGTCTGTCTAGTCAAAGCTGTGGTTTTTCCAGTAGTCATGTATGGATGTGAGAGCTGGACTATAATGAAAGCTGAGCACCAAAGAATTGATGCCTTTGGACTGTGGTGTGGAGGGAAACTTTTGAGAGTCCCTTGGACTGCAAGGAGATCCAACCAGTCCATCCTAAAGGAGATCAGTCCTGAATATTCACTGGAAGGACTGATGCTGAAACACCAATACTTTGACCACCTGATGCAAAGAACCGACTCATTGGAAAAGACCTCGATGCTGGGAAAGACAGAAGGCAGGAGGAGAAGGGAACGACAGAGGATGAGATGGTTGAATGGCATCATCTACATATGGACATGAGTTTGGGTAGACTCCAGAAGTTGGTGATGGACAGGGAAGCCTGGTGTGCTGCAGTCCATGGGGTCGCAAAGAGTCGAACACAACTGAGCAACTGAACTGAACTGATTGTGGTCTGTTGGCTTTTGTAACCTAGTACTCCAACTGCCTTTGCATCTGTAACATAATTAGTAATTATATACTCTTCATTATAGCTTTCAGAGAAGGCAGTGGCACCCCACTCCAGTACTCTTGCCTAGAAAATCCCATGGATGGAGGAGCCTGGAAGGCTGCAGTCCATGGGGTCGCTAAGAGTTGAACACGACTGAGCGACTTCACTTTCTCTTTTCACTTTCATGCATTGGAGGAGGAAATGGCAACCCACTCCAGTTTCTTGCCTGGAGAATCCCAGGGATCCCAGCCCTGGTGGGCTGCCATCTATGGGGTCGCACAGAGTCGGACACGACGAAGCGACTTAGCAGCAGCAGCAGCATTATAGCTTTTGCCATCTTTGAATGGCTTTTTAATCCTTTTTTTAAAAAATCCCTTAATCTATAGTCTATGCAAACTAGGAAAAACTACCAATAAAATACACTTGCAGAAGTTCCGTTCAAATTTTTTCAGTGAACTGATCAATTTAGTCTTCCTTTCTCTGTGTCAGTCAACAAATATTTATTGAACCCAACAATATACTGTAGGCATTGCTGGACACTGATGCATTTCATCTTACTTTGAGGTTGTCAGTCTTCAAGTATTTATTGAGCCCTAACCTATGCCAGGGACTTTGTTAAGTGCTGGGGATTCAGAACTTGAAAGACACAGTTCCCTTTAGTCACTTATAGCAGAGACAAAGATAAAACAATGTAGACTTAGGGTATATACTCTGATGAAGGGCTAGGCCAAGTACAGTGAAATTCTCATGAGGGAAGGTTTGTATCTGTCAGGGAGAGTAGGAACATAGGCTTGGAGCTGAGACTTGGTAGATGTAGAGGAGTTTCCCAGGTGGATAAGAGCATGGGGGGCATTTCAGGTAGGGAAGCAACACCTTCCCTACCAGGTCGAAAGAACAAAACCCTCCAGAGCCGCCATAGCTACCAGTGACTCTGCTTTATTGGAGAATGAAGTGTAAGTCAAGGAGCAGCTCCAAAAAAAATGTTAAGCAAATCTAAAAAAATAAAAGAAAGAATAGATGTAGTTGAGAGTGGGTGGAGCTCAGATCATAAAGAGCTATAAATGCTGTTCAAAGTGGTTCCTTTCTTCATTGCCTGGCAGGTATTGGAAGGATGTGTCTCCTTCTGGAAGGCATCTGTTATGATTCAGACAGGAAAGAGAATGTGCCAGTAGTGGAACTTACATACTTGTGACTTATACTCAAACCCAAACCTTTAGAGGTGGAACGGATTTTGTGATGATGAAGTTTGAGCTCATTTGTTTGTTTCAATAGCAATTATTGGATTTGAGAATGGCCATAAATGAATGGTGTTTATTGCCCTAGATGTAGGAATCATGGTATGAGTGCTTTCTCATTGTTGGGTCAACACTGACAACTGCTCTTTGTAAGCCCTTTGAAAAGGCAGGAAGTTCTGGAGCACCTGGATGATGTTGCTTGAGGGCTCAATTAAAGGTCACTATTGAAGACTTCCCTGGTGGCTTAGACAGTAAAGCATCTGTCTACAATGCAGGAGACCTGGGTTTGATACTTGGGTTCTATCCCTGGGTCGGGAAGATCCCCTGGAGAAGGAAATGGCAGCCCATTCCAGTACTCTTGCCTGGAAAGTCCCACGGATGGAGGAGCCTGGTAGGCTGCAGTCCATGGTGTCAAAAAGAGTTGAACACGACTGAGCGACTGAGCGACTTCACTTTCACATTCAAGGCTAGAGAGGAAGGTAGTCCGCAAAATATTGATGATGAGAGATCAAGGATAAAGTGATACATCCACTGTAGACTGGAAAGGGAAAAAAGAAACCTAAGAAGAACTTGGGGCCTCCATATACAGCTGCTCAAATAAACATGGAGATGCTGTCTTTGGCCAAGCTTAACTCTCAAGGGGCAATACTTGGAATCAGGCATCTGGTGGTCTCATGTCCAATGGGAACACAGTACTTCCAGTTTGTAAGGAGTGATATCCAGGTCTTGCAGATGGCATGAAATGACTGGCTTCATTTGGGAAAAACTATGTCTAATTCAACACAAGTGTTAGGGTTACTAACACCAAGAACACCTTATATGGTGCACGCATGCACGCACAGTCGCTCAATTGTGTCTGATTCTTTGTGACCCCATGGACTGTAGCCCCCCAGGCTCCTCTGTCCCTGGCATTCTCCAGGCAAGAATACTAGAGTGGGTTACCGTTTCCTCCTCCATCTTATATTGTATCTCCTTTCTATTATGCCTGAAGAGTGTTGAGGAAAATAGGATGAGAAGTGGGTCTTACAAATCTGTAATGGCTAATTCTGATCTAGTGATCTCATGTATCGATAGAATAAATATGAGCTTCATTTTGAAGACATTTCAGATTTATTCAATAGCTGTTTTCATGCATAAGCAATGCAGCTGGACTACACTATTCCTGAAATTCCTTTAATCATTCCTCATTGACACACCGAGGCAGATCGAATTCTCACTTGATTAACCCTCCCACCACCCCTCATTTAAGTCTGCAGTACAAAGCTCTGAGTTAGAATTCCACGAGCCAGTACACTGAGTATTTGATGGAGAAGCGCATGAAGGGAATGCACTTTGTCTACATCCTATCTTCCTCTCAAGGCTAAAATTAGTATCAATTAAATAGGTGTGAGATAAAACAGTATCTATGGTGCCATTGTAGTTTTTGTTTGACTTGTTTGTATTTGGTGTATTTAGGTGACCACATATTTAAATTTATTGGGGACAGTCCCATTTGAATGACTTTATATATGTGAGTTTATGCACTCCCTTCTATTATATTGATCTGTGTCTTTTACACTGATACAAGAGGACTGTATTTATCCCCACATGACTATAATATGCCATCAAAGTTAGACAAGTCATGACTGATTGCCTATGGCAGAATGCATTGCTGATCTAACTGAAATTGGGATTTTATTCACCAAGTAGGGATATTGAATTGACAGATAACAGTGACTGCTGCTGCTGCTGCTGCTAAGTCACTTCAGTCGTGTCCGACTCTGTGTGACCCCATAGATGGCAGCCACCAGGCTCCCCTATCCCTGGGATTCTCCAGGCAAGAACACTGGAGTGGGTTGCCATTTCCTTCTCCAATGCAGGAAAGTGAAAAGTGAAAGTAAAGTCATTCAGTCGTGTCCGACTCTTCAAGAACCAGTGGACTGCAGCCTACCAAGCTCCTCCATCCATGGGATTTTCCAGGCAACAGTACTGGAGTGGGGTACCATTGCCTTCTCCGAACAGTGACTGCTACATATACATTTAAATCAAAGGGTGTATTTAAGAAAAAAAGTGTTATGTATAATGCTTTTATTCGTTTCGTAGAACCTCCCCCACCCCCCAAATCGTCACATGACTTTTGGGAATATAGCCCTTTTTTTTTAAGCCACTGGAGCATCTTTTGGATTCCTCTAATTGAGTTTTGAACTTCCCAGGTGGTTCAGTGTTAAGAAGCCACCTGTCAATGCAGGAGCTGCTGGAGATGCAGGTTCGATCCCTGGGTTGGGAAGATCCCTTGTAGGAGGAAACGGCCGCCCGCTACAGTATTCCTGCAAGGGTGACCCTGTGGGGAGAGGAGCCAGGAGGACTGCAGTCACGGTGCTGCAGAGAGTCAGACACTGAGCGGCTGAGCGCACACACACACAATTAAGTTTTCCGGGGTGAATCTATCCAGTTCTTTTTATATTATTTGAAATGCAGCAATTTTGGAACCTCAAATGATACAGCCACTGGAAATTTTAGCCCAAGCCATAAATATCATTTGCAAAAATTAGGATAGATGTTTTTGGCCAAGAATCCTGCATATATTAGAGGAGATACGTGAACTTACTTTATGTGTTTATTTTAAAAATGATCCTGATAAGGTCCCTTTAAATTACATACAATATTTGCAATTGTCACATCATGCCCACCTAGGACTAATCCCCTTACTTTCTGTTATACTAGTTCTATTTAGAGAAACCTCTAAAGGTATCAAAACTAGGATTAATAAGAGGCAATTACAGGCTAAGTTATCATTCCCATATATTGTACTATTATTCAAATTAAAGTAGTTAAGAAACCATGGTAGCATTAGTGACTTTATTCAGTTCAGTTTAGTTCAGTCACTCAGTTGTGTCCGACACTTTGCAACCCCATGGACTGCAACACACCAGGCCTCCCTGTCATCACCAACTCCTGGAGTCCACCCAAACCCATGTCCATTGAGTCAGTGATGCCATCCAACCATCTCATCCTCTGTCATCCCCTTCTCCTCCTGCCCTTAATCTTTCCCAGCATCAGGTTCTTTTCAAATAAGTCAGCTCTTCTCATCAGGTGGCTAAAGCATTGGAGCTTCAGCTTAAACATCAGTCCTTCCAGTGAACACCCAGGACTGATCTCGTTTAGGATGGACTGGTTGGATCTCCTGGTAGTCCAAGGGACTCTCAAGAGTCTTCTCCAACAACACAGTTCAAAAGCATCAATTCTTTAGCACTCAGCTTGCTTTATAGTCCAACTCTCACATCCATATATGACTACTGGAAAAACTATAGCTTTGACTAGACAGACCTTTTTTGGCAAAGTAATGTCTGCTTTTTAATATGCTGTCTAGGTTGGTCTTAAATTTCTTTCCAAGGAGTAAGTGTGTTTTAATTTTATGGCTGCAATCACCATCTGCAGTGATTTTGGAGCCCCCAAAAATAAAGTCAGCCAACTATTTCCACTGTTTCCCCATCTATTTGCCATAAAGTGATGGGACTGGATGCCATGATCTTAGTTTTCTGAATGTTGAGCTTTAAGCCGACTTTTTCACTCTCCTCTTTCACTTTCATCAAGAGGCTCTTTAGTTCTTCTTCGCCTTCTGCCATAAGGGTGGTGTCATCTGCATATCTGAGGTTATTGATATTTCTCCTGGCAATCTTGATTCCAGCTTGTGCTTCACCCAGCTCAGCATTTCTCATGATGTACTCTGCATATAAGTTAAATAAGCAGGGTGACAATATACAGCTTTGATGTACTCCTTTTCCTATTTGGAACCAGTCTGTTGTTCCATGTCCAGTTCTAACTGTTGCTTCCTGACTTGCATACAGGTTTCTCAAGAGGCAGGTCAGGTGGTCTGGTTTTCCCATATCTTTCAGAATTTTCCACAGCTTATTAGGACTTTACCATAAAGCAGGCCCTTTGTTTCTGAGAGACACTTGTCAAGAAAAAATTTGCCACTTATATCTAGGCTTATTAATTGTTTTCTAACTACAGACTTATTTTGTAATTGGAAGATAATTGTTTCACAATGTTGTATTGGTTTCTGCTGTACAACAATGCGAATTAGTCATAATTATATATATATATATTCCCTCTTTCATAAGCCTCCTACTGCCTCCCAATGTTCATTACAGATATTTTTAAAAATCTTTATTGAAATATAGTTGATTTACAGTGTTGTGTTAGTTTCTGCTGTATAGCAAAGTGATTCAGTTGTGTTCACTGAAAAATAATTTTCTTATTTTTTCTATTATGGTTTATCACAGATTGTTGAATATACTCCCTGTGCTACACAGTAGGATCTTGTTGTTTATATATCCTTTATGTTGTAGTTCGCGTCTGCTAATCCCAAACCCAATCCTTCCCTCCGTTATCCCCCTCCACTTTGGTAAACACAGCCTGTGACTATAGGTCTTTGACTTTGAGAATTCTTTAGACCATGGCTCAAAGTAGTAACTTCTAAACAAACAAGCTGCCAGTCCAGGTTCGATGCACGATACTGGATGCTTGGGGCTAGTGCACTGGGATGACCCAGAGGGATGGTATGGGGAGGGAGGAGGGTTCAGAATGGGGAACACATGTATACCTGTGGCGGATTCATTTTGATATTTGGCAAAACTAATACAATTATGTAAA
>NW_011494602.1:4663003-4679392 GCF_000754665.1 Bison bison bison | reverse complement strand
AAAAAAAAAAAAAAAAAAAAAAAAAACACTTACCCAAACCAGAAAAAAAAAAAAAAAAACAACAAAAAAAACTGCAGTCTGACACGGTTGATTTATTTTATATGGCTATGAGAAACAGAAAGTGAAGAAGAACTAAAGAGCCTCTTGATGAAAGTAAAAAAGGAGAGTGAAAAAGTTGGCTTCAAACTTAACATTCAGAAAACGAAGATCATAGGATCTGGTCCCATCACTTCATGGCAAATAGATGGAGAAAGAGTGGAAGCAGTGACAAACTATTTTTTGGGGCTGAAAAATCACTGTAGGTGTTGATTGCTGCCATGAAATTAAAACACGCTTACTCCTTGAAAGAAAAGCACTGACCAACCTAGACAGCATATCAAAAACAGATACATTATTTTGCCAACAATGGTCCGTCTAGTCAAGGCTCTGATTTTTCTAGTAGTCACGTATGGATGTGAGAGTTGGACTATAAAGAAAGCTGACAGCTGAAGAATTGATGCTTTTGAACTGTGTTGTTGGAGAAGACTCTTGTGAGGCCTTTGGACTACCAGGAGATCCAACCAGTCCATCCTAAAGAAGATCAGTCCTGGGTGTTCAGTGGAAGGTCTGGTGTTGAAGCTGAAACTCCAGTGCTTTTCCCACCTAAAGCGAAGAGCTGACTCATTGGAAAAGACCCTGATGCTGGGGAAGATTGAGGGCAGGAGGAGAAGGGGACGACAGTGGATGAGATGGCTGTATGGCATCACCAACTCAATGGACATGGGTTTGGGTGGACTCCAGGAGTTGGTGATGACAGGGAGGCCTGGCGTGCTGCAGTTCATGGGGTTACAAAGAGTCAGACACGCCTGAGCAACTGAACTGAACTAAAGATAGGCGTTTTGGTTCAAAGACTGTGTATTTCTTCGAGAAAATCCCTGTGCATCACACATTCAAATCTAAATTACTGTGACATGTGAAAATGGTATGAGGTATCTTACTTGCTGAAGGTTCACTTTATCTTGAATAATAAAATTACAAGATCTACCACAGTTAAACTTAATGGCAGAATATTGTGTTTCATTTGCCAATTAACCCAATCGAGGTTTGAAGTAATATATATGAAAATGTTTTGTAATCACAAAACCACTAGGCAGTTGTTAATCGTTGTCATTACTGTATTGAAAAAACTGCCCATGGCCACTTAGAATAGAGAAAAAGTCTTAATTGTGAGCAAAGAACAGCTTAACCCTTAGGCAAGTACTTTATCATGAAAATGTTTTTCAATGACTATGATTCATAGCAGATGGGAACTAACTCCTGAGACAATGTTTTTCAAACCAGAGGTCTTGAGTAGGTTGTAAAATCAGTTTATTGGTTAGAGATCAGGATTAAAAGAAAGAAAAAAAAAAAAGAACAGTAGAATAGAATACATATATAACAGAGATTTTAAGTATAGATATTGTTTTGAGAAATATATACATATTTATATACATATATTTATATCTCACAGAAGAAACTAAATTATTATTTTACTTATAGTATATAGGGGGGCTTCCCAGCTGGCACTAGTGGTTAAAGAACCCTCCTGCCAATGCAGGAGACATAAAAGACATATTTATATAAATATATATAGATTGTGTAAATATATATATGTTTACCCAAACACTGGATGGAAATTAAAATATCCTTATTGAAAATCACTGCTGAAAAGCAAAGCAAAACAAACCCAATACCAATGAATACAACTGCCTTAATCTTTGTTTAAAAATTTTTATTTTTAGGTAATTATTTTATTAAATGTAAATTGTGACAAAAAATCTTAAGGTATTTGTATGTCATAAGCCTATTATTTCTGAATCCAGAATAAAGGTTATTGTCTTTGTTTTTATACATTTTTAAAATTTATTTTTAATTAAAGAGTAATTGCTTTGTAATATTTTGTTGAGTTCTGCCATATATCAACATGCTTCCCTGGTGGCTCAGATGTCAAAGTGCCTGTCTGCAGTTTAGGAGACCCAGTTTCGATCTCCGGGTTTGGAAGATCCCCTGGAGAATGCAATGGCAGTCTACTCCAGTAGTCTCGCCTGGAAAATCCCATGGACAGAGGAGCCTAGTAAGCTACAGTCCAGGGGGTCACAAAGAGTCAGACATGACTGAGTGACTCCATTTTCACTTTCATAAATCATTGAGTGATTGACAACCAGATATCCAGTTCAGTTCAACACATTTTTTGAGAATTAAATATATATATAAAAGTTACATCAAGCAAATGAAATTGAGATTATATAATTGTTTGCAAGTTGTGTCTGACTCTTTGTGACCCTATGAACTGTAGCCTGCCAAGGTCTCTGTCCATGGAATTCTCCACGCACAAATATCGGAGTGGGTTGCCTTGCCCTGCTCCAGGGGATCTTCCCAACCCAGGGACCAACCCTGTGTCTTCTGTGTCTCCTACATTGGCAGGCAGTTTCTTTACCACTAGTGCCAGATGGGAAGCCCCCCTATATACTATACGTAAAATGATAATTTAGCTTCTTCTGTGAGATATAAATATCTCATAAATAGATGATATTTAAAAGGCTGTTACAGATTTTGAAATATCATTTAAATTATTTTTACATGTATTTTCCTGTGTCAGTTATTGCTGTGTAACAAACCATCCCAAAACAAGCAACTTAAACAACAGCCATTTATTTAGTACCAGCTCAGCAGGGCTGTGCTTTAACCTCTGCTAGCCTGGGTTGCTCTGGATTTGATTGGCTCCCTTGTGTGTGTAGTCAGCCCTGAGCCTGCTAAGCTCTGGTTCTAAGGGTTGGCTGGCTGTTGACTGGGGTGCTTCAGCTCCTACCCACCCCAGTTGCCTCTCATCCTCGAGTAGTCTGTTCAGAAGTCAGAGACAGGGTTGTGAATGAGAAAGAAAGAAAGAAGAAGAGAAATAATGGAAAGCATGCTGAGGCTAAACTGGATCTGGAACAGAATTACTTTGACTACATCCTTCTGGCTAAAGCAAGTCACAGTTCAGCCAGTTTTAAGGGAAGAGCAAATAGACTGTACCTCCTGATAAGAGAAATGGCAAAGTAGTCACAGGGCAAAGGACAGAGATACAGAATGTCATTAATTGGAACCATCAGTGCAATCAACCTAACATTATTTTTCTCTTGCTGTTCTCTTCTTCGGAGCAAGGTAAACGGATTTTCAGATAAATGTCCATAAGGACCATCTTTCCTGCTTCTGTCTGAACTTCTAGTAAAAAGAAGATAAATGTGGAAATTAATATTACTCAGCCATTAAAAAGAATACATTTGAATCAGTTCTAATGAGGTGGATGAAACTGGAGCCTATTATACAGAGTGAAGTAAGCCAGAAAGAAAGACACCAATACAGTATACTAACGCATATATATGGAATTTAGAAACATGGTAACAATAACCCTGTATGCGAGACAGCAAAAGAGACATAGATGTATAGAACAGTCTTTTGGACTCTGTGGAAGAGGGAAGGGTGGGATGGCACTGAAACATGTATAATATCATATGTGAAATGAATCGCCAGTCCAGGTTCGATGTAGGATACAGCATGCTTGGGGCTGATGCACTGGGATGACCCAGAGGGATGGTACGGGGAGGGAGGTGGGAGAGGGGTTCAGGATGGGGAACACGTGTACAGCCGTGGTGGATTCAGGTAGATGTATGGCAAAACCACTACAATATTGAAAGTAATTAGCACCCAATTAAAATAAATAAATTTAAATTAAAAAAAAATAAAAGTTCACTCAAAAAATGTAATTGATGCATTAATAAGTAGAATATTTACTTTAACTGGTCAGTTTTTCTCTCAGTTTGATCGCAATAAATACTATGCTTTAAAAGTTGACTGTTTCTAATGGAAGGACTGTGTTTATTCTCAGAACATTATAAAGTATGCCTTACTGAATAAATGCTTTCTTAAAAGAGTGTGGGTAAATAGGACTGTAAGTCAAACCAGATTTTGATATTGAGGCTAAAATTTAAAGAGGTCCTTTTACATATGTTTTCTTCCCACAGATGTATCTGGAAGTCCTAGTTTTCGCAATGACACGTTCTCCAAAGTGACCTTCACCTGTTGAACGTAATTGCTATATTTAGCCCAAAACTTGGGCCAGAAAGGCTAATGTGTCATTTAAAACTTGCAGATAAAATGAATATAATCTGCTGAGAATAGTTTCATCAACTAAGTCTAGAAATAACTAGGTACTCGAGTGATTTTTACATAATCATTTGTTTCATTTTGAACAAATTAGAAAGGAAATTAGAGGCAACTAGAAGGGAATTAGAAAGGGTGGTGCTAAATGCCTATTTATATGGCAATAATTGTATAAGGAAAACTTAAGCACAATATGGCATTTGTATATACTTGTCTTGCCTGCAACTATTGTATGTAGTCTAATATAATTAGCAAGTTAGTCTTATGAAGTAGAGGAAGGTGACTGATTCCAAAGACAGACTGCTTGGATTTGAATTTGAATTCTATCACGCGTTACCTGTGTGTCCCACATTATCTTATACACCTCTCAGTAGAATGGGGATTATACTGGTACCTGACTTATAAGTTTTTGTGAAGATTCAATAAGGAACAGTGCAGTGGCCATGGGTGATACACATTCAATAAATGTTAGTTCTCACTATCATTTTTATTTCAACCTTCATGCATTTTCACTGATTCATTCCAGACTTGCTTGAACTCATGTGTTCTGTCCTGTATCAGGAGTCTGAGAGACACAAACATAAAACAAAGGTATTCTCCCAAAGAGCTGGAAGCCTTCGATGAATGCCCCCGCCCCAACACAGATGCACGCGTGGTGCTGCCGCCCATAAAGGGGATGTTAGCTTGAAGGTCATTGAGAAACTGTTTCTTTTTTAAAACAAGAAACTTGTTTCTTTTTTAAAAAAAGATTTCACACATACAGTTCTCTGAACCAAGGTGTATACTCTTAGCTGTCAACTAAAGTATATTGAATTAACTGGATTTATTGAAGTTTATACTCAGCTTCTATATTTCTCAGAAATATACAAAAAGTATATTATTATATTATTAAATATTATATTGTTAAGTATCATAAATCATTATACAGAAATGTCCCAATATTATATAAGGCATGCTTTTTACAGAGAGTATATTAAGCCCTGGACATGTGACTCATCCTTCACTCTTGCAGTGTTTAAGGACTTTAATCTTCATTTGGTGGTTTCTAATTATCCCCTGAAAATGAGCCCTCGATACCAAATTTAATATTGACTGAACTCTGCCACAAAGAAAAGGAAGTAATTATAATTCTCTTCATAGATCCTTCGACCCCATAAAATGCATTGGTTGGTCGTGGAACTGGCCTGGATAACAGGTTACGTCAATACCGTAAAATTGTTACTACTGACTTTGCTACTCTTGATTTGGTTCCACCCCCTTCCCTGCTGTGGATTTGTTTTGAGAGGGGTGAACTATGTGGTAGGAAAAATTGTGGAGTATGACTTTCATTTGTTGTTTGAAGAAATGGGTCTCGAGGTCAGCCTTTTCCTGCCATATGCCCAGTCACTGCATCAGTCCCCAAAACGTAGAGCTGACAAAGACCTCCCGTACCCCATGCCTGTGGAGAAATCAAAAGACGCGTTGACTTTGGCTTTTGTCTGCTCCTGGTCCATGAGAACAGCAAGCAGTGTCTGAACAACTTCCTTGTCAAACAGATACAGTGAAACAGATATTTAGATGGGATTGATTTTTTGGAGGGCTACTTTAAATGTTTTTTCAATAAATACTCCAACAATCTGATATGCAATGGATTAGGATTAATTAATTATGAAGAAATATTCATTATAAATTACAAGTAATTTTTGAGGACCCAGTGTTTTCAAATTTCTCTTAGAATTCAAGATTCTGAGGCTCACAAATTGAAAATGGGCAGAGATTCTTAAGGCTATAAATAAGTAAGTGAATTATGTTTTTTACTTTAATTATATTATTTTTTGCTTATATAACAAAGAATTTATTGGTAAACTGTCCATTATTTTTAAAATTTTAGGTATAATTTTCATAGAGTTAGATTTACGTCTGTAAGTCTACATTTCTGTGTTTTAAAATACTAAATGTTATAACTGTCACCACAACCAAGATATTGAACAGTTCTGTCATCCCTCTCCCCAAATTCCCATGGACCCTTTCGCAATTAGCCCTTTCCCCCCAGCCCCTGGCAAAAACCGGTCTGTTTTTCTTCCCCATAATTTTACCTTTTCCAAAATTAGAATAAGTGGAATCATACAGTATGTAGCCTTTTGAATCTGGCTCCTTTCATAAAGCATAAGGCATTTGAAATGCATCTGTATCGTTGCTTTTGTCAGTAACTCATTCGTTTTCTTGCTGAGTAGTATTTCATTGTATGGATCCAGCACGGTTGGTTCATTCATTTTCCCGTTTGAGGGAAATTTGTTATTTGTTTCTAGTTTCTGCTAATAATAAGTATTCTCAATTACGTTTTTACTCATTTTGGAAGCAGTGAAATAAGATGATAAAAGAAGTACTAATACTTTTTGTGTGGGGAGTGAGGGTTGCGGTGAGGAAGTGTTAGTCCAAAGGTGTTGTAAGAACAGTGTATGTTGCCAGCTCAAACAATCACCACTGCTCCTTTGTTGCTTAAGTTCAAAATTTGCTTCTCTTTTTCTGATTTTCACAATGTAGTTAAAATGTTGCATTTTCGAAATCTTAAGTGTACCTCTAATGAATTATGTGAAATGCTTTTGTCTTTCACGGAACATAAAATGATACCAGGTTTGACACAATAGCACTGCCCTGGCTTTCCTGCAGTTGCATCAGGTAATTTGGGGGTAAATGACACAATCATGTGACTGCCAGGTGCTCTGCCCCCCAAAAAGAGGGTGTCGTATGCAAAATATTCCAGTTCATCAGGATGTTAAAATAGGACTCTTGTGCCCTCTGATGGAGAAGGATAAGAGGCTTATGGAAGCTTCCTGATGGGGGAGACTGACTGTGGGAAGACTGGGTCTTGTTCTGATGGGCCGGCTGTGTTCCCAACCTGTAATTGGACCTGAGGCCAAACTATAGGGGAGGTAATGAAGATAAGGGCACCTCCTTCAAAAGGGCCCATGCACGCACTGCTGCTCTGAGTGCCCCTACCCTGCAGAGACCACCGTTGACCTGCCCCTCCCCCGGAGACGCCTCGACACTCATGGGCAAGTCTGGCTCAGTCTCTTGTGCAGTCACTGCTCCTTTCTCTTGGGTCCTAGTGCTTAGAAGGTTTTGTATGTTCTCTCCAAGAGTCTGTTTCCCCAGTCCTGTGTAAGTTCTGTCAGCTCTCTGGTGGGGTTAATGGTGACCTCCTCCAAGAGGGCTTGTGCCATACTCAGGTCTGATGCACCCAGAGCCTCTGCCCTTATGACAGGCCACTGCTGACCCGTACCTCCACAGGAGACACTCAAAGCCCAATCTGGCTCTGTCTCTGTGGGATCTCCTGGTGCGCAAAAGGTTTTGATTAAGTTTTCTGAGTATCTCTGGTGGGTATGGGATTTGATTCTAAATGCAATTTCATCCTTCCTGGGCCTTAAAAAGCATCACTATGAACAAAGCTAGTGGAGGTGATAGCATTCCAGTTGAGCTACTTCAAATCCTGAAAAATGATGCTGTGAAAGTGCTACACTCAATATGCCATCAATTTGGAAAACTCAGCAGTGCCCACAGGACTGGAAAGATCAGTTTTCATTCCAATCCCAAAGAAAGGCAATGCCAAAGAATGCTCAAACTACCACACAATTGCACTTATCTCACATGCTAGTAAAGTAATGCTCAAAATTCTCCAAGCCAGGCTTCAGCAATACGTGAACCATGAACTCCGAGATATTCAAGCTGGTTTTAGAAAAGGCAGAGGAACCAGAAATCAAATTGACAACATCTGCTTGATCCTCAAAAAGGCAAGAGAGTTCCAGAAAAATATCTATTTCTGCTTTATTGAGTATGCCAAAGCCTTTGACTGTGTGGATCACAATAAACTGTGGAAAATTCTGAAAGAGATGGGAATACCAGACCACTTGACCTGCCTCTTGAGAAACCTATATGCAAGTCAGGAAGCAACAGTTAGAATTGGACATGGAACAACAGACTGGTTCCAAATAGGAAAAGGAGTACGTCAAGGCTGTATATTATCACCCTGTTTATTTAGCTTACATGCAGAAGTACCTCATGAGAAATGCTGGGCTGGAAGAAGCACAAGCTGGAATCAAGATTGCCGGGAGAAATATCAATAAACTCAGATATGTGGATGCCACCATCTTTATGGCAGAAAGTGAAGGGGAACTAAAGAGCCTCTTGATGAAAGTGAAAGAGGAGAGTGAAAAAGTTGGCTTAAAGCTCAACATTCAGAAAACGAAGATCATGGCATTTGGTCCCATCACTTCATGGCAAATAGATGAGAAACAATGGAAACAGTGTCAGACTTTATTTTTGGGGGCTCCAAAATCACTGCAGATGGTGATTGCAGCCATGAAATTAAAAGTCACTTACTCCTTGAAAGGAAAGTTATGACCAACCTAGATAGCATATTGAAAAGCAGAGATATTACTTTGCCAACAAAGGTCCATCTAGTCAAGGCTATGGTTTTTCTAGTGGTCATGTATGGATGTGAGAGTTGGACTGTGAAGAAAGGTGAGCGCCGAAGAATTGATGCCTTTGACCTGTGGTGTTGGAGAAGACTCTTGAGAGTCCCTTTGGCTGCAAGGAGATCCAACCAGTCCATCCTAAAAGAGACCAGTCCTGGGTGTTCATTGGAAGGACTGATGCTGAAGCTGAAACTCTGATACTTTGGCCACCTCATGCGAAGAGTTGACTCATTGGAAAAGACCCTGATGCTGGGAGGAATTTCGGGCAGGAGGAGAAGGGGACGACAGAGGATGAGATGGCTGGATGGCATCACCATGTGTTTATGTGTTCATAGACATGAGTTTGAGTGAACTCTGGGAGTTGGTGATCGACAGGGGCCTGGCTTGCTGCAATTCATGGGGTCACAGAGTCGAACACGACTAAGTGACTGAACTGAACCATCTCGCTGGGGCTTCTGCTTTGCCCTTGGATGTCGGAATCTTTTTTTGCTGAGATCCAACATTCTCGTGTCAATGGTTGTTCAGCAGCAAGTTGTAACTTTGGAGTTAGCAGGAGATGAGCACGCATCCTGTACTCTGCCGTCTTGTAGTCTGGCCTTGTCTAACTCAGTGAATCTATGAGCCGTGCCCTGTAGGCCACCCAAGTCCAACAGGTCCTGGTGGAGAGCTCTGAGAAAGCGTGGCCCACTGGAGAAGGGAATGGCAAACCACTTCAGTATTCTCCCTTGAGAACCCCATGAACATTATGAAAAGGCAAAAAGATAAGACACTGAAAGATGAACTCCCCAGGTTTGTGTGTGGCCAATATGCTACAGGAGATCATTGGAGAAATAACTCCAGAAAGAATGAAGAGACGGAGCCAAAGCAAAACAACACCCAGTTTCTGATGTGTCTGGTCCAATGCTATAAAGAACAATGTTGCATAGGAACCTGGAATATTAGGTTCATGAATCACGGTAAATTGGAAGGGCTCAAACAGAACGCGAGAGTGAACATGGACATTTTAGGAATCAGTGAACTAAAATAGACTGGAGTGTGTGAATTTAACTCAGATAACCATTGTATCTACTACTGTGGGCAAGAATCCCTTAGAAGAAATAGAGTAGGCCTCATAGTCAATAAAGAGTCCAAATGCAGGGCTTGGGTGCAATCTTAAAAATGGCAGAATGATCTCTGTTCATTTCCAAGGCAAGCCATTCAATATCACAGTGATCCAAGTCAATGCCCTAACCAGTAAAGCTGAAGAAGCTGAAGTGGAATGGTTCTATGAAGACCTTCAAGACCTTTGAGAACTAACACCCAAAAAAGATGTCCCTTTCATTACAGGGGACTGGAATGCAAAAGTGGGAAGTCATACGATACCTGGAATGACAGGCAAATTTGGCCTTGGAATACAGAATGAAACAGGGCAAAGGCTAATAGAGTTTTGCCAAGAGAACGCACTGGTCATATCAAACACCCTCTTCCAACAACACAAGAGAAGACTTTACACATGGACATCAACAGATGGTCAATAATGAAATCAGATTGATTATATTCTTTACAGCCAAAGATGGAGAAGCTGTATACAGTCAGCAAAAACAAGATCAAGAGCTGACTGTGGCTCAGATCATGAACTCCTTCTTGACAAATTCAGACTTAAATTGAAGAAAGTAGGGAAAATCACTCGACCATTCAGGTATGAACTAAATCAAATCCCTTTCAATTACACAGTGACGAAGTGACACATAGATTCAAGGGATAGATCTGATAGACAGAGTTCCAGAAGAACTATGGATGGAGTTTCTTGACATTGTACAGGAGGCAGTGATTAAGACCATGCCCAAGAAAAATGCAAAAAGGTTGTCTGAGGTGACTTACAAATAGCTGTGAAAAGAAGAGAAGTGAAAAGCAAAAGAGAAAAGGAAAGATATACCCATTTGAATGCAGAGTTCTAAAGAATAGCAAGGAGAGAAAAGAAAGACTTCCTCAGTGATCAATACAAAAAAAAAAAAAAAATAGAGGAAAATAATAGAACGGGAAAGACTAGGTATCTCTTCAAGAAAATTAGAGATACAAAGGGAACATTTCATGCAAAGATTGGCTCAATAAAGGACAGAAATGGTATGGACCTAACAGAAGCAGAAGATATTAAGAAGAGGTGGCAAGAATACACAGAAGAACTATACAAAACATCGTAATGACCCAGAAAACCATGATAGTGTGATCAC
The DNA here is from genome assembly GCF_000754665.1 of Bison bison bison. Lineage (NCBI taxonomy): Eukaryota > Metazoa > Chordata > Mammalia > Artiodactyla > Bovidae > Bison > Bison bison. The sequence continues at coordinate 4,668,567 of NW_011494602.1, read as the reverse complement.
TCACCTAGAGCCAGACGTCCTGGAATCTGAAGTTAAGAGGGCCTTAAGAAGTGTCACTACGAACAAAGCTAGTGGAGGTGATGGAATTCCAGTTGAGCTATTTCACATCCTTAAAAGAGGATGCTGTGAAAGTGCTGCACTCAATATGCCAGCAAATTTGGAAAACTCAGCAGTAGCCACAAGACTGGAAAAGATCAGTTTTCATTCCAATCCCAAAGAAAGGCAATGCCAAAGAATGTTCAAACTATCACACAACTGCACTCATCTCACACGCTAGCAAAGTAGTGCTCAAAATTCTCCAAACCAGGCTTCCAAAGTTTGTGAACTATGAACTTCCAGATCTTCAAGATGAATTTAGAAAAGGCAAAGGAACCTGAGATCAAACTGCCAACATCCGCTGGATCATCAAAAACGCAAGAGAGTTCCAGAGAAACATGTACTTCTGCTTTACTGACCACACCAAAGCCTTTCACTGTTGTGGATCACAACAAACTGTAGAAAATTCTTAAAGTGATGGGAATACCAAATCACCTGACCTACTCAAGAAGCAACATTTAGAACTGGACATGGAACAGACTGGTTCCAAATTGGGTAAGGGGTTCGTCAAGGCTGTATATTGTCACCCTGCTTATTTAACTTATATGCAGAGTACATCATGCAAAATGTTGGGCTGGATGAAGCACAAGCTGGAATCAAGATTGCCAAGAGAAATATGAATAACCTCAGATATGCAGATGACACCACCCTTTTGGCAGAAAGCAAAGAACTAAAGAGCCTCTTGATAAAAGTGAAAGAGGAGAGTGAACAAGTTGGCTTCAAACTCAACATTCAGAAAACTAAGATCATGGCATCCGATCCCATCACTTCATGGCAAAGAGACTGGGAAACAATGGAAACAGTGAGAGACTTAATTTCTGGGGGCTCCAAAATTGCTGTAGATGGTGACTTCAGCCATGAAATTAAAAGATGCTTGCTCCTTGGAAGAAAAGAATAGTAAAGTGAAGTCACTCAGTCGTGTCCGACTCTTTGCGACCTCATGGGCTGTAGCCTACCAGGCTTCTCTGTCCATGGAATTTTCCAGGCAGGAGTACTTGAGTGGGTTGCTGTTTCCTTCTCCAGGGGATCTTCCTGACTCAGTGATTGAACCCAGGCCTCCCGCATGGTAGGCGGATGCTTTACCCTCTAAGCCACCAGGGAATTCTTTGGAAGAAAAGCTATGACAAACCTATGGCTGCTGCTAAGTCGCTTCAGTCGTGTCCGACTCTGTGTGACCCCATAGACAGCAGCCCACCAGGCTCCCCCATCCCTGGGATTCTCCAGGCAAGAACACTGGACTGCGTTGCCATTTCCTTCTCCAGTGCATGAAAGTGAAAAGTGAATGTGAAGTCGCTCAGTCTTGTCTGACTCTTCGTGACCCCATGGACTTCAGCCCACCAGGTTCCTCCATCCATGGGATTTTCCAGGCAAGAGTACTGGAGTGGGTTGCCATTGCCTTCTCCCTATGACAAACCTAGACAGTATCAAAAGCCGAGACATTACTTTGCCAACAGAGGTCCGTCTAGTCAAAGCTATGGTTTTTCCAGTAGTCATATATAGGTGTGAGAGTTGAACTATAAAGAAATCTGAGTGCTGAAGAATTGATGGTTTGAACTGTGATGTTGGATAAGACTCTTGAGAGTACCTTGGACTGCAAGGAGATCCAACCAATCCATCCTAAAGGAAATCAGTCCTGAATATTCATTGGAAGGACTGATGCTGAAGCTGAAACTCCAATAATTTGGCTACCTGATTGGAAGAATTGACTCAATGGAAAAGACCCTTAGGCTGGGAAAGATTGAAGGCAGGAGGCGAAGGGAAAGATATTTCATGCAAAGAGGATGAGATGGTTGGATGGCATCAGGGACTCAATGGACATGAGTTTGAGCAAGCTCCCAGAGTTGGTGATGGACAGGGAAGCCTGGTGTGCTACAGTCCATGGGGTCTGCAAAGAGTCAGACATGACTGAGTGACTGATTTCGTGTAAGCCAGTGAAAAAACAATGTAACAAATGTAACAATGTAAAAACAAGGGGTAAAAACAATGCCTGCTACATTGGTTCATGTAGATCACCAGGAATAGCCCGATGCTTGGAAAGAGTGAGAAAGTAGAGACTAGAGCTTGGAAGAAAATTTGTGTGAGAGCTCTTAATGTTCTCTGATTCCAATCATACATGTCTAGTGTCATGAGACAGGATTCAGTTGGGCTTTTTTCAGAATAACCTGTGGCTAATATGGGGTCTCTCTCTATCTTTTCCATGGGGGCTCTCAGGAGGGGCAATTGGAACCCAGCAGAAAAGAGCTAGGATTATCTATGCTTAGGGGCTTCCCTGGTGGCTCAGACAGTAACGAATCTGCCTGCAATGCAGGAGACTGGGTTTGATTCCTGGGTTGGGAAGATCCCCTGGAGGAGGGCATGGCAACCCACTCCAGTGTTCTTGCTGGAGAATCCCCATGGACAGAGGAGCCTGGCAGGCTATAGTCCATACAGTAACAAAAAGTCAGACTTGACTGAAGAACTAAGTATAACACAGCATGTCTATGCTTAATGTCAAGGAGGGAATAGAAAATGAGCTGCTAGATAATATGTCGTGCCCATCAACAGAGTTGCAGGTAGAAGAGCCCTGGGCAGGGGAGAGAGGTTAGCATGTGATGGTGCTCTGGCCTCATCTGTACCTGAGGAGCTGCATGCATCGGCAGGCGACTGTGGGTGCCAGCTGCTAGCAATTCATAGTTGCTCTTATTCTCTGAAGGACCGCCCTGGCTGACAGGAGCCTCCTTGCCCAGAAGTGCCTTGTGGTTTATGGCTCCCATCAATCTGGAGGCTGCCCATGGCCATTGACTGAAAAATACAACAGTGTAAAAACTCAGCATCTTTGCCTCAAGGCATTAGAGCCGTGCTCCAGAGCTCTCCAGGGACCAGGTGGATAATAAACTTCAGCTAAAACAAGCTCTTTACCAACCTCTTTCTTCTGTCTCATCTTACTCATCTTGTTTAGAGGTTTCTTTTGAGAGCTCTCTCTCGAAAATCTTGTGCACAACAATCCCTGTCTCAGGCTCTACATCTAGAGCACCTAACCTACAATCGGGATCTCTGAAGAATCCACAAAAGCAGGAAAGAGAAAGTGAGAATGAGAGAGACAGACAGATGTGGATTGTGTGTTTTGAACATGTGCAGCTTACAGAAGTTAATTTCAGCTTACTACCATAGCAGTGAGGGAAGAGCTGTCCTGCCTCCCCCAAGTCTTCACTGTTTCTCAGTTGTCAGGAACCGTGATGGAAAGGCAAGAAGGCAGTACCTGACCAAGCTGCTCAGGGAAGGAGAGCATTACGAACCTTTCCTTCCTCCAAGATTCCAGTTTTGTCACTGGCCTTGTACCATGGGAGGTGAAGCCTTGACATGAAATCAACATGACATTTTTATGATCTGAGGTACTGATTGGGTGCCCTTGGAAAGTGTAGCTGAAAAATCCATGGAGTCTGCCTAAGTTTTCATCTAGGAGTGGGAGAATAACCAACTCCCTCTGTTCACTTAAGGAGGTAGTGGGGAAAAGTGAATCTTGACCATTTGGTTACTTGTTACCCTGGAATAATTGAAAGGACAAAGTCTAATGAATTGCTGGACCCTGACAGATGAAGGCACACAACTCACTTTCCTTCTTAAGCAGAGGGTATGAGTATTCTAATTAGTACTAACGTTAATTATCAGTGAGATATATTCTATCAAACACACAAGTCTCTATGCCTTGGTCATCCTGGCAGACCCAGAGACCTCTGACAGGGAACTCTGTGGGTGTGGGGAGAATGCTTGGGATCTACCCAGCACCCTTCAAGTGTACAGTGATGCATTATTAATTACAGTCACTGACAGGGTGCTCTTGGTTGCTCTCTTCTTGATAGCAGCTGGATCTTTTCCTTCCTTTCTTATCAGAAGAAATACCCAGATACCTGGAGGAAAGAAAGAGTGGGGAATGCATAACCATGAGGTCCTTGCTTTATGAAAACCTCAGTGAAGGAAACAGGAAGACAGTTTAGAGCACAGAACTGAGCAGAAGAGAATCAAATTTAGAATTGCCTCCAATTATTGGAAAACCCTTGCTGTAACTGATGCTCTTAGATACCTAGAAGCCCAGTTTTATTTTGTGAATTTCTTATGTTCCCCTGTATTTCTGGTTCTAATGCAGCATAGAAATAATAGAGTCACATTCCAATCATATACATCATACAGTCGTAAATTGACTACCTGAGGACCTTGAACAAGTTAATCTCTAAGACTTGATTCCGTCCTCTGTTAAATGGGGAAGAATTAGTAAATGTCTACAGCAACTAAAATTGTGTGTGACACATGCTAAACATTCAATATTATTGTTGTTATTTAGTCACTGAGTTGTGTCTGACTCTTTTGCGACCCTATGGACTGTAGCCTTCCAGGCTCCTTTGTCCATGGGATTTCCCAGGCAAGAATACTGGAGTGGTTTGTCATTTCCTTATCCCGGGGATCTTTCTGACCCAGGGATCGAACCTGCATCTCATGTGGCTCCTGCATTGGCAGGCAAATTCCTTACTACTGAGCCAACAGGAAGCCCTGTTGTTAGTTTAGATTAAACCCTGAAATAGTTAACTGAGAAATATTAATAACAATTATTTCATCTATAAGGAAACACTGGACATCATATTGTCAACAAAATATTCAGTTGATATAATATTTCAAATTGTGACATTAAATATCCTGAGATTGTTTCCTTAAATATGACATCAGTTGACTCAATAAATTCAGAAGAAATTTGACTGCCTACACTCTGTAACACAAAGCTGAGAATTCAATTCTTACTTTACATTTATAAATATATAATATGTACATATATATATTTCTTCAGATCAGTCGCTCAGTCATGTCTGACTCTGTGCAACCACACAGACTGTAGCACGCCAGGTCTCCCCGTCCATTACCAACTCCGGGAGTTTACTCAAACTCGTGTCCATCATGTCGGTGATGCCATCCAACCATCTCATCCTTTGTTGTCCCCTTCTCCTCCCACCTTCAATCTTTCCCAGCATCAGGGTCTTTTCCAATTAGTCAGTTCTTCACATCATGTGGCCAAAGTATTGGAGTTTCAGCTTCAGCCTCAGTCCTTCCAATGAATATTCAGGACTGATCTCCTTTAGGATGGACTGGTTGGATCTCCTTGAAGTCCAAGGGACTCTCAAGAGTCTTCTCCAACAGCACAGGTCAAAAGCATCAATTCTTTGGTGTTCATCTTTCTTTATAGTCCAACTCTCACATACATACATGACTACTGGAAAAATCATAGCTTTGACTAGATGGATCTTTGTTGGAAAATTTGTGAATTTGTCTCTTTCTTTTTTTTTAAATTTTTTAAAAAATTTTATTTTATTTAACTTTACAATATTGTATTGGTTTTGCCATATATCAAAATGAATCTGCCACAGGTATACATGTGTTCCCCATCCTGAACCCTCCTCCCTCCTCCCTCCCCATACCATCCCTCTGGGTCATCCCAGTACACC
>NW_011494602.1:4645853-4662903 GCF_000754665.1 Bison bison bison | reverse complement strand
TCTCCCACAGAGTCCAAAAGACTGTTCTATACATCAGTGTCTCTTTTGCTGTCTCGTATACAGGGTTATTGTTACCATCTTTCTAAATTCCATATATATGCGTTAGTATACTGTATTGGTGTTTTTCTTTCTGGCTTACTTCACTCTGTCTCTGCTTTCTAATATGCTGTCTAGGTTGGTCATAACTTTTCTTCTAAGGAATAAGCGTCTTTTAACTTCATGGCTGTAGTCTCCATCTGCAGTGATTTTGGAGCCCAAAACATAAAGTCTCTATCACTATTTCCACTGTTTCCCCATCTATTTGCCATGAAGTGTTGGGACTAGATGCCATGATCTTAGTTTTCTGAATGTTGAGTTTGAAGCCAATTTTTTCACTCTCTTTCACTTTCATCAAGAGGCTCTTTAGTTCTTCTTCGCTTTCTGCCGTAAAGATGGTGTCATCTGCATATCTGAGGTTATGATATTTCTCCTGGCAATCTTGATTCCAGCTTGTGCTTCACTCAGCCCAGCATTTCTCATGATGTACTCTGCATATAAGCTAAATAAGCAGGGTGACAATATACAGCCTTGACGTACTCCTTACCTGATTTGGAACTAGTCTGTTGTTCCATGTCCAGTTCTAGCTGTTTCCTGACTTGTATACAAATTTCTCAAGAGGCAGGTCAAGTGGTCTGGTATTCCCATCTCTTGAAGAATTTTCCACAGTTTGTTGTGATCCACACAGTGAAAGGCTTTGGCATGGTCAGTAAAGCAGAAGCACATGTTTCTCTGAAAGTCTCTTGCTTTTCCAATGATCCAATGGATGTTGGCAATTTGATATCTGGTTCCTCTTCCTTTTCTAAATCTACCTTGAATATCTGAAAGTTCATGGTTTACTATATAGAAGGTTAATATTTATTGGCATCAAAGGATGTTTCCTCTCAACAGGAGTCAGATTTGAAGTCTCATGCTAAAGATTTTTGGTATTTCCTTCATATTTCCCTAGGAAAATCTATCAGTTCTGCATGAGTCACCAACATCTACGATTGGGATGCATTATGAGAAATGATTAATAGGGAAACCTTGAAATGTGGATCCAGATTCTCCAACTCCTTGAGCAGAAACTCTTCATAAGGCCAGGACCTGGCCATGTCAAGAATTACCAAAATTCAAAATATCAAAATCATGTCAAAATTTGTCAAAAACTTACCATTTGTCTAACTTTGTACATAATTCTGAATGTTTAAGAGCAAACATACTTGAGTTCAATCCTAGCAGTTATTAGCTGTGTGATTTTGGACAGTGTCAGTTTTCTCATCCATAAAATGGGAATAGCAGTGCCTAGCCTATAGGACAGTTGTGAAAATTAAGAGTAATGCATATAGAACAATTGGTCCTGAATCTGGCATGTGGTGGGACTAGGGTAGTTATTGTTGGAATTATCTAATTTAAAACATTTTCATTTTAAAAGGGAATGACTAAATATCATTTGAGATTTGCCAAAGGGTGGGGGAGCTGTTTAACATCCAATAATGATATCACTGATAATTTCTAAGTTGAGGTCATTCCATAATTTTTAGTACCAGGGATCTTTGATGGAATGTAGAGCTAGCTCTTTCATAAGTATTTTCATCCTTTCATCTATGCTTTCAAAAATATTTTCAGAGCACCTATTCTTGTTGGTAAAGCCCAGGTTTACATCTTAATGTTATCTTGTGCTTAAACTTTTTTGGTTCTGTACTGCCTATACTTCAGTAATTTCTAAAATAGAGAATTTTGGAGCATAAATACAATTTTCAAATATGTTGCTATGTTATCACAATATTATTAACAAAATCATAAACTTTTCACCATAACAGTGACTTAACAGGATGAGCATGTGCCAAGACAGAAGTAACAGATTTTAGTGATTTTTGAACCATTGTTTTATTTTTTTCTACAATCACCATTAGGAAATCATGTGAGTGTCATGGCAAAAATAACTCATTAAGATTAGAGTGGAGAATTCATTTTTTAATTGTAAAAATAGTTGTATTGACCTGGATGTTTATGTAGAGTTTAAATAAGATTGTCTAACTTTTAAAGTTCTTTACTTTATTGAATGCTGTCTTAACATGTTGACAAACCTCTGAATTCTCCTTGGTCAGCCAATGCTGAGGCTTTGTGTGTTGGCAGTTGAATTGTGTATCAGTTTGCTGTTGCCTCAGTAATGCTGTGTAACAAGCTACCCCAAAACTCAGGGCTTAAAACAACAACTACTTGTTGCTTCTTGCAGTCCAGATGTGGTGGTCCTGCTGATTTGAGCATGTCTCAACAGCATACATGCAAGTGTCTGCAGTCAGCTGTAGGTTAGCTCTTAATATGTGGTGTCAATGAACTTGGCTAGGCATTCACATGGCCTAGCCTGACACTTTTCTTGGTACCACATCAGTGATAAAAATTTATGTGTATTTTGAGTCAAAATAGGGTTAAATTGAAAATAATCTTTAGGGTTGTGGCCAGAATGATTGGTAAATAATTTACCAAAAACAATTGTTTATTCTTCCTGAAAATCAAATGCTAATGGGGATTTTTCAAAACACTGTGCACCAAATTTACATACTCAGAGGGCCAGTGTCTGCAAGCAGATCTCCTCTTAAAATCACTTTTCTAATCACATTGCATTGACTTATTCATTCTTTCTTTTTCCTTCCTTTTACTTGGTGAAATACACACTGTATGTCCTTTCTTAAATACCTTTTTTGTTCAAAAATATCTTTTCAGAAATTTGAAAAGTTCAAGAGAAGGGAAAAGTGTTGGCAGACTTAGATTCCAAAAAAGGTTGACACTGATTATGACATAATGGTGGATATGGTGGATATGACATACACGGGCTTGAAAATCTCCAAGGTTGTTGATACTGGTTAATATGTGGGGTCTTTGGACACAACTGTCCACATGTAGTACTGCATGTTCATTTAATGAAGGAAAGATATATGTTTAGATCAAGCAATAGATTGATTAATCTGGGGGAAAACAAGAGAATGGAATTTTGCAAAGAAAACCTTGGATTGAGAATTCCTAAGATTAAGATTTTAAAATTCTTTTTCCTTGAATCTGCTCTCTGGTGTGTGCTAATCTTGATGTCTGTGATTAAAACCCAATGTTGCTCTTCTTCTTCACTTCTTCTTCACTTCTTCACTTTTTGAAAGTGAACACTGGTGGAAGATTTTTGTTTCTTTGTCAATAATGTTTGGAATAAGTCATCTGTTTTTGGATGAAATGCCTCAGTCATTTAAAATTTATAGAACTGCTGTTATATAACTGACTTCAGGCTCATCTTGCACCACTTCTGCTGATAGAGCAAAACAAACCTACGCAAATATGGAAGAAATTATCCACAGTGGACACCAACCCCTGTGCCACACAATAGAATGCATTGTTGCACCTAAACTCAAAATGAGAATACTGAACATTCTTCAACCAGGACCATGTGTTACTTGCCATGCCATTGTGTTTTGTTTGCTATTTAAATTTTTTTTTTTACAGTAAGTTTCACTGAAGGTGGTAGGGATCATTCCCTTTGAAGCTTTGGTTTGCCTAGAAGAAATGTCAGGAAAATAGAGAGAGAGAGAGAGATGGAAATAATAACATTCTGGCTAACTCCCATTTCCCTCCTGGGATTTGGTCTAATCTCATCATTTTTTGTTGATTGTATAACATTAACATTTAAGGCATTCAATAGCAGGTTATATGATTGAAATTTCTGGCCATCTGTTGTATATTTCTTGAGCTTTCATGAAGATTTTGCTACATCCCTCCCCAGTATAATCACAAAATCATGTTGTTTTATTGCCACCCTTGAGAGAATTAACCATATTCTAAACTTAATTAAAACTTGAAAATTAGGTTAAATTATTTTAAAACGATGCTGTTGCCTTAAACTGTGGTCAGTCCTTGTTTCTTACATTGTTATTACTTCCGGACTCATTTGATCTAAGGTAGAGACATTTCTGCGTAAGATTATTTAAGTAGCATATAAAATAGCTGGGGCATAAGAGAGCTTGGCTTATGAATTGTTTGATTAATAGAAAAAGAGGCAGGGCAGAGTGTCTTGTATTCAAAGAAAGTTGTCCTTAAAAGTGTAAAATTAGAGCTTGAAAGCCTTGGAATCAAAGGGCAGAAATAAAACTAATATTAATGTAGGTGTATGGGCTTAAGTAGATCTTCCCTGGTGGCTCAGATGGTAAAGAATTCGCCTGCAGTTCAGGAAACCTGAGTTCGATCCCTGGGTTAGGACGATCCTCTGGAGAAGGGAATGGCAATCCACTGCGGTGTTCCTGCCTGGAGAATCCCATGGACAGTGGAGCCTGGCGGGCTGCAGTTTGCAGGATCCCACAGAGTCAGACGCGACTGAGCGACTTAACACTGTTGCCACTGCTATGGGCTTACATATCCTACAACCCACTTACAAAACAGGGGAGAAATGAGGTGACTCTGGTATAACATCTTGTAAAAGAAGAAGTGTAGTTATGTAATTAGTCTACATTTATCAACCAGCCCATTCCACCCACCTAAGCTCCGAAGATGGAGGGGGTGGACAGGGAAGGATTTCTAAGGAATGACGACTAAGAACAGTTTGTTATGTGCCTTGGTTCCTTTCAAACTTTTTTTTTTTTTTTTGGTATCCTGCATAATATCAGTCAGTTGCCTGGTGATCTATAGTTTTATTCTTTAAAGTCCTTGATCAAGACAACCTTTGAAACAACAACAGAAAAAATGAGCTCAGTGATTTGAGAAACACCCAATACTTGCCCTTTAAGATCTGAGTCTACGGAAGAAAAGCAAGAATCTCTACCTAAGAATATATTTTATTTGGATAGATTGATTTTTGTATTGGGAAGGAGAGGTACTAGGTATATGGAGAGCATGTTATTGTGCCTTGGGATGTGTGAGCTAGAAAATTGGACTAATATATGATTAGCACAGTTAAAAATAATGCAGGTAGTGGCATATGTTTTGTTAGTCAAACAGCATCTTGGGAAGATAGAAAAGAGAGGGAAAAAAGGAAGATGATAATAAGTGGTTTTATTGTAGGAATCAGCGGTCCTGGTTCTAAGGGGCAGTTGGTACAGCAGAATCGTTCCAACTGCCATGTTCATAGTTCTCCTGTTCAGTAGCAGTCTTAATAGGACTTTTCTCTCTCCTGTGCTATTAAGTCAGAAACAACAGTAATTCCTGATGAAGATGTTTTCCTAATAGTCCTTGAGTACACTCAAATTGGAAAAATCTGAACCACTTTCTAGATTTTTTCCTACTATTTTCTCCAAAGTCAGAGTTTGTTGACAGCAATGAACCATCTAGAAATATGTCCCGATACCATTTCTGTCAGATACCAGGAGTTTAGTGCCTTTTGATTGCCTCAAATTTTGGGTGACAACTTTTAGTTTAAGAAATAAAAAATTAAAGTGTCTGATGAATTAAATGTAATTGCTGAAATTGACAGCATTGTAATTCATACATAGCCATTTTGCTACCTTCTACATTTGTAATCCTCTGAATGCCAAACATCTGGTGATGAAGATACAATGCATCTGTGACTTCCCTGTTTTCAAGGGAATTATTCACTCATTGACAGAATTTTGAAACTCAAAGGAGAACAAATAAGAGTTAAGCAGTGACAATAAATACATGAAAACAGTTCCTGAAACCAGCTAAAGAGATAGTAATAAATAGAAAATAAAGTTGATCAAACAGGTAAGAAAACTTGCTTCAATTTCTACCCTTTAGAAATTACCATCATTAATGTTGGATGAACTAAATTTTAATAAGGGAGGTTTGCAAATAACCAATTCATATTTAAAGATATTGGTGGGTAATATAATCATTTCATAGTATTTATCTCTCATTTTATGACTTGGCTTTTTATTTCATTAATATTAATGAACAGCTACTTACTTTTGGCTGCAATGAACTTCAATCTGAATGTCTCAGAAATTGAAACTGGCAAGAATGAATTGCTTTTAAAACTCATTTCTGATTGTTAATTTGACTCATTTCAAAATGGGGGCTATATTTTCCATATATGCCATTTGGCAACAGTAATTTGCTGCTAAACTTTCACAGTGGAAAATAAATTACCAACTTGGTGGTAACGTAGGGAGGCCCTGCATCAGTGAAATGCTCCCACTTTGCTGCTTCAAAGCATCCAGATTGAGAATGTTTGTTGTTGTTGTTGAGTTGCTAAGTCATGTCCGACTCTTTTCTGAGCCCGTGAACTGTATCTTGTCAGGCTCCTCTGTCCATGGGATCTCCTTGGCAAGAATACTAGAGTCGGTTGCCATTTCCTTGTCCAGGGGGTCTTCCTGACCCTGGGTTCAAACCCTCGTCTCCTGCACTGTCTGGTGGATTCTTTACCACTGAACCACCTGGGAAGCCCTAAGAATGTTTATAAGCAGGCAAACTGCCCGATGGCTGAGCCGAGGCAAAGAATTGCCTCGCATGTGCTCCCTCTATATGAATTTTTCAAAGCTCCTTCAAAATACTGGATTTTAGGAATATTAAAATTTTCCATTTATTTCATGAATTTGATTTTCAGTAGATTTCAAAGGCATTAGTTTTCTACATGGATTCATTAAAAAAATAGAGTAAGATAATAAATAATTTCTAAAATAATATGGTATAAACACCATGGGCTGAGACAGATCTGGGCTCTGATGTCACCTCTTCTGTATAAGATGTACTTGGACAGACTTGTTTCCTAATCTGTGACATTCAGATAACAACAGTTCAAGGGGTAACAACATAGAAGATGGAAAGGTATCTCCATATATAAACACTGTTGAAAGTGATAGAAAAGGAAATACAGGACAAAAAATCCTATATAATAGATGTGATGAGTGAATACAGGAGAAACTGATGGAGATTTTTAACATAAAAACTTATTTTAGATGATAAAGAGCCAGCATTAACAACTTTCCACAATAACCTCAGATATGCAGATGACACCAGCCTTATGGCAGAAAGCAAAGAACTAAAGAGGCCTTTGATGAAAGGGAAAGAGGAGAGTGAAAAAGTTGGCTTCAAACTCAACATTCAGAAAACTAAGATCATGGCATCTGGTCCCATCTCTTCATGGCAAATAAATGGGGACACATTGGAAACAGTGAGAGACTTTATTTTTGGGGCTCTAAAATCACTGCAGATGGTAATTGCAGCCATGAAGTTAAAAGACACTTGCTCCTTGGAAGAAAAGTTATGACCAACCTAGACAGCATATTATAAAGCAGAGACATTACTTTACCAACAGAGGTACATCTACTCAAAGCTATGGTTTTTCCGGTAGTCATGTATGGATGTGAGAGTTGGACTATAAAGAAAGCTGAGCACCGAAGAATTGATGCTTTTGAACTGTGTTGTTGGAGAAGACTCTTGAGAGTCCCTTGGACTTCATGGACATCCACCCAGTCCATCCTAAAGGAAATCAGTCCTGAATATTCATTGAAAGGACTGAGGCTGAAGCTGAAACTCAATACTTTGGCTACCTGATGTGAAGAACTGACTCATTTGAAAAGACATTGATGCTGGGAAAGATTGAAGGTGGGAGGAGGAGGGGATGACAGAGGATGAAATGGTTGGATGGCATTACCGACATGATGGACATGAGTTTGAGTAAACTCTGGGAGTTGGTGATGGACAGGGAGGCCTGGCGTGCTGCAGTCCATGGGGTTGCAAAGAGTTGGACACGACTGAGCGACTGGACTGATACTTACTTTCAGTCCTTTTTTAAAACACGGCACTATTTTTGTATTGCACACACATATATTCATGTATGTATATATGTATATGTTTGACAGATAATAAAATAAGACAAAAATAAAAATTTCAAATACTGCCTGAAATCCTAATGCCCAGAAATAGCCATCATTAACATTAGGTCAATGTCATTCCAAATATACTTATAAGCATTTATATATAGATAAAAATATAGCTAGAAGGATTAAAATAGTTGTATAAAAATAGGATAATTTTGAAGAAACTGTTTTAACATGGAGTCTTAAAATTTCGACCTGTACTGAATACCTGTCTATGAAGCATGAAAACATTCATCCCCCAGTGTCTCTCCCTTTCCACCTGGCCCCATCTCTCCGTATTTGTTACCTGTGTCATGTTTACATTAAAACAATCAGATTTTTAAAAAATCGCATTGTCCTAGAACTATAATTTCCATGTTTGATTAGTTTTAATCCTGTATTTCAGTGAAGTCAATATTGTCCATCCACCATTCACCATGGCTTTGCATTTCTAAACTGTTTACAGTCCTCTCTAAATTGGCTCTGTTTCATGGTCAAAGTCTGTGTAAAGATATATTTCAGAGGGGTTCAGAAGTAGATGTGTTTCATGAAGGCTTCCATTTTTGCCAGTATCACTCTTTTATGTTAAAATACACCTTGATGTGAAATTCTTGGGTCACATTGCAGCTGTTATTCCAGTATCTTCTAGCACTAGATGTTGCCTGGCAAAGAGTCTAAGGAGAACCTGATTTTCCCCGGCAAAAGGATACAGTATTTGTTTTTGATGCCCAGATGTTTTAAACATTCTTTTCTTTATTTACCTCTATCCTGGGATATTTTGCATAGTTGCTTTGCTCTTTTCTTGATTGAATGGTCCTTTTGAGACATTCTGGTTTTTTTCCGAATAAAGTATTGGTGACGTCTGGACTTCTTCCTTTATCTGAGACCAGAGTGTTTTCCCTTCACAGGCTATGGTTTGAGAGCTGAGAGTTGTGAGTTCTTTCTGTTTTTCTTCAAAAAGAAGGCTGGCCGAAGTACTGATGGGCCTGTACATTCTTTCTTTGAATTCTAGGGTTTATTTTCCCTTCTGACATTTTGGTAAATGTCCTGTATCAAGGACAAGGGGTGCCTCCCTTTCCTATAGGCAGGCATCCTCAGTCTTGAGATAGCTTTCTCAATTCATTCTGCAACACTTGATGGATTCCTCCCTTATTTCAGGGAGAATCATTCTCTATCATGTTCCTTACCCAGAGGCATGTCTGTATTTCTCAGACAAGGGAAACTATAAGGAAAACTTATTCAGCCTATTTCTTTCTTGATTTGTGGGTAGGACACAAACTCCCAGTAAGTTGGACTCCCTCATCGGCTTGTGGGAAGGATTGGTGTTTGAAGTTTAACAGTGACTCACAGCAACACTCTGCACCAGAAGTTTCTCTTATTTTCTTAGCTGTCTGAGCTGTTGCACTGGGTCAAGCTTCATTTCTTGTTTATTTGCTTTGGTTGTATCTTTTGTTTATCTGTTTTTGTTCTTTTTAAAAAATGTGTTCTGCAAAGCAGCTTTCATCCTTCATCTTAACCTGAAAATCAGTACAGGATTTTGACCTAAGCCCAGAAAGCTGCTTCTCTGGCCTTTGAAGGTGGTGTGTTGTCTCTGTGGGGAGGCAGTCTGGAGGACTAGAGTCTCCTGTGTGAGCTCAGCTTCTGAGAAGGATATTTAACTGAACAGCCGCTTTCATATTTTTACTCTTAGCTCTTGACAGTGTCAAGGGTCTCATATCTTTTCCAGTTTCTTTCTTTTTTTTTTTTTTTTATTGTTGTTACCACTAAGAAGCTGGATAAGAAAGAACATTCACACCTCCTTGACTTTTCTGTGGTTGGAAATTCTTATTTTTTTCTCTTGATTTATTTTTCTTTGCTGTGAGACTTATAAACCTAAAGGGAAATGGTAAGCAGTCAGATAAGATACATTATCAAGACTGTTTAAAACTCCAGTATCTTTAATGCTTTGAAAGCAAAACGTTAAAAAAAGAAGTAGCTAAAATAAAGTATGTCTAAAATTGGAAGATCTTTTTCTTTCTGAAATATATTCTGCAGGAATTCTCACTGATTTGAAAGGCAGAATGACATTGGATTAGTATCTCCAGGTGAAGAGCTAGGACTTTCTGTACTTTCAAATGCTAATTGATTTTTTTTTTTTCCCGTTGAATATCCATTTTGTTTACATGTGAGAATAACAGGGTACACTTAGATTTTCTTCTCTTCTTTTTACTCTGTGTAGAGCGCTGCTTGAGAAACCTGCCTCATACTGCAGCTATGAGAGTGAAGTGAGCAAATACATAGAAAGCACTTGGTAAGTGCTTTCTGAGTATTGTCTACAGCAGCAACAACTGAAGTCTCCTCATTTGGCTTTGTTATAATAAGAACATTCTCTTTGAGGAGTTTTGGCCTTCAATGAGATTTTGCATAATATTTAAAGTGTAAACTCTATAGGTTTTCCATTTGAACTTTTGTCTGGAACATGTTGGTTTCACTGGTTAAAACATGATGTAAGTAAAGTCAATGGATTCTGTTGGGGACGGACCTCAGATGCACTTTCTATCAGTACAGTGGTCCCCAGGAACAGGTTTAGTTTTCTCAACCTGTGTCCAGGCCCAGGGCAGTAAGGAAATCCCATATGTGACCACACACCCATGGCCCTTCCATGAAAGGTCACTAGAGTTGAGGATTTGGATTGCTACATCCTTGACTTGATCTCAACCTCACTTAAGCATAGCTCACTGTTCATTATGTTGCATTTCTCCAAGAGGTTTATTCCCTTTGCTCACACGGAAATTATACATGGAGTCAATTTTTATGAGGATGCCGTCATACTTAGCTACATAAAATGAGAAGGTATTTTGAGTGTTGTCTTCCCTGGTTTGGGAAGATCCCCTGGAGAAGGCAATGGCAACACGCTTTAATATTTTCACCTGGGAAATCCCAGGACAGAGGCGCCTGGGGGTGGGGTAGGGAGCTACAGTCCCTGGGGTCACAGAAGAATTAGACAGGATTTAGTGACTAAACAACAAAATTTTGAGTGCAGCATCTTAAATCTGGATTATTTTAAATGAATGACTGTTTTACTTGATTTGCTTCTCTAAGTTGCTTTGAATGTTTTGTACCATCCACACTACTCAGCTGGGCACTTGGATCTGCAGTGTTAGCACTTCCTGAGAGTGTGTCAGGAATACAGAAGCTCACACCCCAGCCTAGATATTCTGAATCAGAATTTTCATTTTTCCAAGATTCATGAGAAATTCACATATTATACTTCAATATTATAAGTTCAATATTATAGTTCCTATGTATCTAGATGTTCTTTGATAAGGGAAGTCATATCACTCAAAAGAAACCTGGATATAAAAGACTTAAATCTATGACATAGAAGCTCATAATGAATTTTATACTTCAAATGGTTAAAATAGTCAGTGTTATAGTGTGTATGTTTTTACCATAGGAAAACCCGTTACAATATATTCATAGAAGAGAACAGAGATGAAAATAAAGGTGTTACAGCTGCACTCAGTATGATGAATCTCTCAAACCCAATGTTGCACACAGGGAGCTCTACAGGACATAATGCATAACGTTAAATGTACACAAGGCCATTTATATCAATGATAAAACGGGCAAAGCTAAATTATAGAGTGTAGGGGTGTCAGTGAAGTGACGCGAGTAACGCAGGCTCTGCAGGAGTTACAGCAGCAGCAGGGTGGAGGCTGTCTTTTGTGAGGGGATAGAGTCAGGACGAATGAGGGGTCCTCCGAGGTGCTGGCAGTGCTCCGTTTCTCTGGGTACTCACTTTATAATTTTTTTTTTTTATAAAATTTTAACTGTACATTTTGAATCCAGTTTTCTGTGTTGTTATATTTCACAATAATTTAAAAAAAAATAATAAAAGCGGTTATGTGGTAAAGATAGTAGTGGAAGAATTGGATGGAGTGAGTGCGATTTTCTTAATTTTATTCCATTCTATTTAATATTTTAGCTATGTCATTAGTATGTTTAATTCTTAAAAATTTAAATCGTATATCAATAAGCTATCAATAACCTGAATTAGATAACTGCAAAAAAAATCTTGATTTTACATATTCAATCTCTATCACTTTCCAGAAAATATAAACAATTGTGCAAATATTAAAAAAAAACATGTATCTCAACTATGAATGTTAAATTTTATTTTTCTTCAGAATCCAACTTTCTGTATTAAGTTTCCTTGGAGACCCTTTTTGACCTAGGTCATTGAACACTAGGCATTTAAGTATTACAAATAAAAAAAAACTGTGAAGGAAGATGGATTTCTTTGTTTCTTTTTTAGACTGAACACTGTTTGGCCAGGGCCTGAACCAGAATAGCAGTTCTCCCCACAGACAGGCCTCACAGCAAGCCAAATTGACTTCTTTGTTTGGATTACACATTAAGTTTCTGAATAAAGTCATTTTCCCCATTGAAAATGTCTCATTTTGCAGTAAGATGGCATTGAAAGTTGAATCAAAAAAATCAGGGTAAACAATGTTAGCATGTTTCTTTTGAAAATATGCATTTAGCTCTGAAAGCAACATCCTGTTGGAAATGTTATCATGGACAGCTTATCATGGACAGTGAGTTTAAGAAGAGGTGTGGTACTTTAGGACGCTCAAGGGTTATATGTAGGAAGCCATTCTTAAAATCACTGGGACTTTTTATTTATGTTTTTAAAAAAGTCATCTAAGTAAACCTAAGACTCTTTTTTTTTTTTTCTTTTTTAAGTGTAGTTGATTTACAGTGTTTCAGGTAAAATGATTCAGTTTTATATATATATTCTTTGTCGGATTCTTTTCCATTATAGATTATTACAAGACATTGAATATCGTTCCCTGTGCTATGCAGTAGGTCCTTGTTGTTTATCTGTTATATATATAGAGAGAGAAGTACATGTCTATTAACCCCAAACTCCTAGTTTAGCCCCTCCCCCTCTTCCTCTTTGGTAATCATAAGTTTGTTTTCTCTGTAGGAATCTTTTAAAAGCAGTTTCTTCCTGTTTTTCTCCCGTGCTATGTGTTTGATTAAATTATTTTTGAAAATCGTTTTGTTGTAGACACCATGAACTCTACTCAGTAAATAATTCCGCAGCAAAGATCAGATTTTTAAAAGTGCATGTGAAGTGACAATGTTTGTTTACTGGATAGCTTTAAACTGTCAGACTCATTTTACCAATAAATCTTCACACATCCAAAATTAAATATCTACACAGAGATTTCGATTAGGTAGCCTTTCTTTTTTCCCCTTAATTCACTTCCAAATTGACTTTGTGTCTTTGGCCTTAAAAATTTTCAAAAATATAGGTAGAATTTGGATGAAGATGTTGCCTGCTGTTATTTTATTTTTTTTTTTCTCTTTTGGTATGGTGGTTTTCAATTATTCCCTTTTACTTTTGTCCTATTTTTCTTTTAAGTTAACAAATAATAACTGATATACTTATCTCCATTTAGAATACTCCCTTCCTTTTATCCTTTACCATTCTAATTGACAGGGAGGCCTGGCATACTGCGATTCATGGGGTCGCAAAGAGTCGGACACGACTGAGCGACAGATCTGATCTGATCTGATTCTAATTGTGGAAGGTATTGCATATATATTACTGTAACAGGCAGTATTCTAAATGCTGTCTACTTAGTAATTCAGAATTTAGAGATGTTTGATTTTTCACTTTATTTTTGTGTTTTCCTAGTATGTTTGTTGTACAGCCACAAATTATTTTCATTAAAAAGAAAATTTTAGGTAAACTATCATAGTAAAATCTAACCAGGAACTTTTAAAAAGCCATTTAAAAATTTTGTGTTCAAATGCTCAGGTTTTCATTTCATATTTAATACCTTGTAACTGTTGTGTACATTGGTTTGCATTTGATGTGAATCGCTGTGATCTCCTATCAGAATGTATCATTTTTATGCAGCAGTTTCTCTGGCAGCGTAGATAATACCTACTGTGGGAATCAGCTGTATGTCAAGCATTAATGTTGTCCTTCCTGCTATTTTTAGTTACAATAAAAGGGGGAAGAGGATAAAGATGAAACATAAGCAATCTAAAGTGTGTAAATCATGCTTTCTCCCTTATGATCCTAATCTTGGTTTTTATTGCCTCTTTTGGGGACAAGGTTTTATATATATATATTTATCTATCTATCTCCAGGCTATTTGACCTAGGTTAGGTCAGCTAGCCATGTTGGGTAAGAGAGCTCTTTGGCTCTCAGCTTTAAAGTCATCTGATATTTTAAATTTGCATTGAGAGACAATCAAGAAGTGTAACTCATATTCTCTTTTCCTTTCTTCATCAGGAAGCTATTTTGTCAACTCTTTGTTCAGATTTTTGGTTATCAATGAAATAACCTTTATTTTCTGCTATATCCAGCAAAGAAAATGACAGCAGCGATATGGAGGCAGGATGTAGATAGATTTTATTACCTCAAATCTACTTGTTTAAAAAATAAGCAAAGTAAGGGAAAATAATCTATCAAAAGTTTATAATTTGCTTTATTTTTTGACTGTGTGCATCCAAGTTGTCAGACAAGCTGCTTTCAATTAAACCTCCATTTCTCTTTATTTTGATACTTTTTTTTTCTCCCATAAAATTAATAAGGTTTTATGGTAGAAATTTTGAAAAGTGTGAATATTGGTTAGAATATCATCTAGTTACTTTTACAAAGGTCCAAGTGTCTTATGATTAGAGTTTATTTCTGTCCCACATTAGTCTGAGATGAACAGTCAAGAGCTGACGTGGTGCCTTTGGTACTGAGGACGTGGACTCCTTTCATGTATTATGTTGCCCTCATCAAATGTTGCTTTTGGCTCGTAATCTAATATGGCTGCTTCCACTCCAGACTTCATAGTTACCTTTCAGCGAGGAGTAGAATAGAGAGAAGAATATTCTGGACATTCTTAGAGGTAGTATACATTGCTTCCATGTAAATTTCATTAATATATGCTCAGTGACACAACAGAAACTGGAAAATTTAATTTCAGATAGTCATGTACTTAGGTACAATTAGTGGTTCTATTACTACAGGAATAGCTGGTGATCTTTGCCACCATACATAAAAGTATAAAGAAGAAAATAAGTATCTCTCATAAACTCACCACCTAAAGATAATCTTGCCCTTAACTTTTGAAACATTTCCTTTCATTACTTTAATGCAGTCGATATTGTAAAACAGAACTGTACTACATGTTAAAATACACTGTGTTCATTTTTTTATAATAACTTACTATGAACACCTCTCCCCAAATTTAATGAACTTCACTATATTCTCTTAATGACTGTATGATATTTACATACAGCAGCAGCAGCATGATAAATATATATCATATATTTAAATGAGGTCATACTTTTGAATATATTTTTTAAAATCATCCACATTTATAAATCTTTTCATGTCAAAATCATTAACTTAGAGATGAAATGACCATTTTGAATTTGTTAATAATTTCAGACTTGTGATACAAAGTTAGACTGTCACAGTTATATCTAAGTGTACATATTATACCAAGTGTTTCCTACTACTAACTAGTATAATTTTTTAAGATTGGAAGTTAATAAGTGATCTCTTATTATTGTTTTAATTTCAAATGCCTTGATAGTGAACAACACTGAACCTTTAAAAAAAATTTCTTGGTAATTTGAGAATCTAGTTTAAATTTCCTCTTTATGCCCCATATCTCTTTTCATACTTATTAAAGTATGAAAATACTTGGTATTTTATACTTTGTATAATAAAGATATTAACATGTCTTTAATTATGGTCAAATAATTTCCCAGTTTCAGTTGCTCGTTTGTTTCAAGTATTTATATTCTTTGAAATGTGTTTTGTTACCAAATTTGCAAGTCTTTATTCACATTGAGTAAGCAATTGATAAATGTTTATTTAGAAATAATGCCATTTGCAGAAACATGGGGAACCTGAGATTATCATACTAGGCAAAGTATGTCAGAAAGAGAAAGACAAATACCCATATATCACTTATATGTGAAATCTAAAATACAATGCAAATCACCATATCTATGAAAAAAAAAAACAGACTCACAGGTACAGAGAACAGACTTGTATTTGCGAAAGTGAAGGGGTGGTGGGGAAGGGAAGGGTTAGGAGCTTGGAGTTAGCAGAGTAAACTATTATGTATAGGAAGGATAAAGACAAGTTCCTACTCTATAGCTCAGGGAACTATATTCAATATCATATGATAAACCACAATGGAGAAGAATATGAAAAAGAATACATATATATTATATATATATGAATAATATATGCATAATATATATATATGTGAAAGTTGCTCAGTCGTATCTGACTCTTTGCCACCCATGGACTATATGTCCATGTAATTCTCCAGACCAAAATATGAGTGGAAATCCCTTCTCCAGGGCATCAAACCCAGGATTAATCTGCCTGCAATGTACAAGATCTGGATTCGATCCCTGGGTCGGGAGGATCCCCTGGAGAAGGGAAGTATTCTGGCCTGGAGAGTCCCCTGGACAGAGGAGCCTGGCGGGCTATAATCCATGGGGTCACAAAGAGTCAGACATGACTGAGCAACTAACACGAATATATATATATTTTTATATATATATATTTGTTATATTGCACTCATCTCACACGCTAGTAAAGTAATGCTCAAAATTATCCAAGCCAGGCTTCAGAAATACGTGAACCGTGAACTTCACGATGTTCAAACTGGTTTTAGAAAAGGCAGAGGAATTAGAGATCAAATTGCCACAATCTGCTGGATCATCGAAAAAGCAAGAGAGTGCCAGAAAAACATCTATTTCTGCTTTATTGACTATGCCAAAGCCTTTGACTGTGTGGATCACAATAAACTGTGGAAAATTCTGAAAGAGATGGGAATACCAGACCACCTGACCTGCCTCTTGAGAAACCTGTATGCAGGTCAGGAAGCAACAGTTAGAACTGGACATGGAACAACAGACTGGTTCCAAATAGGAAAAGGAGTACGTCAAGGCTGTATATTGTCACCCTGCTTATTTAACTTATATGCAGAGTACATCATGAGAAACGCTGGACTGGAAGAAGCACAAGCTGGAATCAAGATTGCCAGGAGAAATATCAATAACCTCAGATATGCAGATGACACCACCCTTATGGCAGAAAGTGAAGAGGAACCAAAAAGCCTCTTGATGAAAGTGAAAGAGGAGAGTGAAAAAGTTGGCTTAAAGCTCAACATTCAGAAAACGAAGATCATGGCATCCGGTCCCATCACTTCATGGGA
>NW_011494602.1:4620942-4645753 GCF_000754665.1 Bison bison bison | reverse complement strand
AAAATTACTGCAGATGGTGATTGCAGCCATGAAATTAAAAGACACTTACTCCTTGGAAGGAAAGTTATGACCAACCTAGATAGCATATTCAAAAGCAGAGACATTACTTTGCCAACAAAGGTCTGCCTAGTCAAGGCTATGGTTTTTCCAGTGGTCATGTATGGATGTGAGAGTTGGACTGTGAAGAAAGCTGAGTGCTGAAGAATTGATGCTTTTTACCTGTGGTGTTGGAGAAGACTCTTGAGAGTCCCTGGGACTGCAAGGAGATCCAACCAGTCCATCCTAAAGGAGATCAGTCCTGGGTATTCATTGGAAGGACTGATGCTAAAGCTGAAACTCCAATACTTTGGCCACTTCATGCAGTGAGTTGACTCATTGTAAAAGACCCTGATGCTGGGAGGAATTGGGGGCAGGAGAAGGGGATGACAGAAGATGAGATGGCTGGATGGCATCACCGACTCCATGGACATGAGTCTGAGTGAACTCCGGTAGTTGGTGATGGACAGGGAGGCCTGGCGTGCTGTGGTTCATGGGGTCGCAAAGAGTCAGACACGACTGAGCGACTGAACTGAACTGATACACACACATATATATGTATGTATGTATAACTGAGTCACTGTCTGTAGAATCAAGTAACATAAAATCTGGTAATAAATCTAATTGCTTACTTTTTCAGCCTTTTATTAAATGAACATTTATATTTTAAAATCATATTCAATATAGTTGACTTACAGTATTGTGTTAAATTTCTGCTGTACAGCAGTTTTTCATCTTTTTATCACAATTCCCCCATTCTTAAGCTATAATTTTGATTTGTATCTAGTTGACTAGAATATACATTTTAGTGATACTTTTGAGAAATATTTCATATATATTAAGCTTGATATTCTCATGCATATCAAAATATCATTCTATTAATTTTACCCAAGTACTAGGATAATTGTATAGACTCCTTCATTACAGGATTTTTCTCTGAAACTCTGTTGACCTGGTATGTGATAAAAGAAGTCCAGGTATCCTGATTTTTATTTCTTTATAAGAAATTCTTGCTGCTTTTATCTTCCTTAATGTTCTAAGGACTTTTTTTTTAATCCCCTTGAAGTATTTTTGTAAAAATCAAGTCATTATCACATGTATTGACATTGATAATATTTTATAACTTTCACTTGGAATCTCAGGAATTTTTTTAGATGGACAGATTTGGAAACGTTTCCTTCTGCTTTTTCCTTAATTCTTAATCCTGCTGGATTTATCTGGCCTTAGCCTGTGGAGTATCAGTTTGCACTATTTGTGTGTACTTTTCATATGTGTTATCTTCTTTCTCATTGATTTTATCTTTTTAAAATAAAAACACTCTGAGTTTAAAAGATTTTTTTTCTGTATCAGTGGCTCAATTTTTCTGCTCTGACAATTAGGCACCATATTTCTAGCAAAGACTAATGTTGCTATGATATTTTTCTTTCTTGATGTTGTCTTCTGTCTTCTTTGGCTATTCAGCTCTGATATTATTTCTGCCTGTGTCTTAGCTCCTGTTTTATCTCATCCTCTGGCCTTGTGTTTTCATTATTTATATACTTCTTGTTTCATGGAATTTTATCGGTGTCATAAAGCAGATGCTTCACTTGTTTTTTTCTGTTAATGTTTCCCCAAATATATGTTCCTTCTCTTTGTTTTATATGTATACATATATGTATATACACACACACATAAATGCAGTATCTTTAGGGATCAAACTTTTAAAACATTATTATTTGTTTTAATATTTCTCCGTCTTTGAACAAAGAGTCATCTGGATATAGACCCGACATTTGTCTGTAACACTGAAATAATGATGATTGGATCCTTTCCTATTTTTACAGTAAAAAAAAAAAAAATTAATTTTTAAAAAAGGAATCCTTTTCTGGGTGTTATATTAATATATTTATATTGCTAGTTCAGTGACTTAGCTACTTGAAGGTGTATTGCTGATCCTGTTCATGATGCCAGTTATCTTGCTGTTCCCACTGTCCGCACTGTTTGCTGAACCCAGGATAGGCAAGGCTTGAGCTAAGAGGCTGGAAAAAGACGCGAGGAGCCGTAGGAACTGCAGACAGGTTTATTCTCTCCTGGCTAGCATGACGGCCATAACACAGCCTCTCTCCTGCTGACTCAGCAGCCGTAGCAACAGCCATAACATAGCCATAGCATAGCCATAACATAACCTCACAAAACATAACCATGATGCCGCCCCAGTGTAGCCCCAGTGCCGCAGCAAAGCTTTCCCAGACGGTGCCCATAGAGGCGAGCTGCACAAAGTAGCCTGCGACCAGGTGAGCACTTTGGGACGTGCTTGTGTAAGTGCCATAAGCAATCTCAGCTGTTGAACAGCTGTGAACAGTCATTGCTTGTAGAACATGGGGTGAGAGGGTGTGAGATTCTGGGGTGAGAGGGCCTGACTGACACAGTCTTGTTAATTTCCACACAAAGGACATGGTGGTTTTCTGTATTTAATTTTTCTCTTGGACTAGTCTCCTTGTCAGGCACACAATGGGTCCAGACTTGACGTTCTACTTGCTGCATCATTGAAATATACTGCAAGTTAGGAAGATAATAAAAATTTTGTTTGAGTAGATGGTTCATAATGCTGGGGACTCTCCACTGGGGTAGGCTGCTCTTGCGGCCTTCTCACTTGCATCCACCATTTCTAGGGATGTGTTCCTAAGATCCTGCAAAGATCACTTTCGATTATGTTGTGTTTGTTTCTCAAGATGGAAACATGCAAGGTAGCCCTTGGTGTTTTCCTTCAATTTCCCTTCCTTTTATGTGTAGTGTAAGTTTAATTTTTAATATTGTTGGTATTGTTTCAGGGCTGATCTGTTATTTCCTGCCTGTTATAGTCCATTGGTGATTTTAGATGGGATCTGAGAGGCATAGCATAAAATAATAAAGTGTGTTTTCTCAGATTGCCTTATATATGTGTCACTAACTTAAACTATAAATATATTTATGACCTGCATAGTATACAATAACCATGTGAAAAGTGAAAGTATTAATCACTCAGTCATGTCCAACTCTTTGCAACCCCTTGGACTGTAGCCCCCCAGGCACCTCTGTCCGTGGGATTTCCCAGGCAAATACATTTACGTACTCCATTTACTCTATTTACATACTCCTAAATGGAGTAGGTAGCCATTTCCTTCTCCCGGAGATCTTCTTGACCCAGGGATCAATCCAGGGGCTCCCTCATTGCAGGTAGATTCTTTACCATCTGAGTCACTAGGGAAGCCCTATAATGACCATATTTCTATATTATTTGGTATTCTTGCAAAAATTATTTGAATGATTTCTTTCTAGTCTGTCAAAGTATCATACATTGTTTTTCTACCTCCTCCTGTTGCCTAGACATCTTTCACCCAAAAGAGTCACTGATTAGCTGAGGTTCTGTCAGTTCTGGGTGAGGCAGCTCACGTTTGCTTGAAGGCAATTTTCAGAAAGGGCCACTAGGAGCTGTTAGCAGGCAACATTCAAGAGCTGGGTGATGGTGATTACAGCACCCCATATGTGGTCCTGCATATTGCCTTCCCTGTAAATTGTATGTGTGTGCTCTTTACCCATTTCCCTGTTTGGTAGTTAAGTGTTAATTATTGAAAAAATAAGTATATAGTACCTATTATATGTTAGAGATTGGGAATATTTCTAAGAGATTTACTTCGGTGCAACTCCAGAGGTCCAGAGCTCTTTATATTGAGAGGATCTCTTCACAATAATCATAATACTTTTATCTATTAGATTTGTAGTGAAATATCTTCCTAACTTCCTGTTTTCTTTTTAAGACATACAATGGTTTAGCCTAAAGAATTTGAAAAATCTTTTCCTGTTGAAATTATCCGTGGCTTTCTTTATAATTCTTCCATTTGTTTTATGTATGAAAAAAATATTCAAGTGACCTATAAGACTGATATATACCCAGATCCGTATTTTTCATCTTTTGTTTTAATAGTTACCTTTAAAAAAGTTTGACAGGACTTTATTACATTTTTGTGATAAGTAAGATTCAGATGAATATATTTTCTTCAGAAATCAGTAGCCAATTTTTACTGTGCTATTTCTTTAAAAAAAAATAATTAAAAAAAATTTTTTTTACTGTTCATGTGTGACTTTCTTTATCCTGTACTCCAAAGGATCACACTTCAATATTTTATATATATATATATTTATATTTATGTATGCATATATTTCTGGAGAATTCCATGGACAGAGGAGCCTTATGGGCTACGGTCCATGGAGTTGCAGAGCTGGACACAACTGAGCAACTAACACTATACACTAAGTGTATTTTTGTATATTATTTATAATACATGTAATATATCTATGATATAATATTATTGGATGTAATATGAACATAAATTTATAAATTTGTGTATATATATATTTAGCATTGTGTTACAGGTGTCAGGAATGTTTAACAATATAAAATTTGTGATGTGAATAAAGAAGGAGATATGGTGTCCCCAGCTTATTGATGAGCACAGCCACCCAAAATCTTCATCTGTCCCAGGAGGCTTGCTGGGTGTGGACGGAGGAGCCTGGTAGGCTGCAGTCCATGGGGTCTCTAAGAGCCAGACATGACTGAGCAACTTCACTTTTACTTTTCACTTTCATGTATTGGAGAAGGAAATGGCAACCCACTCCAGTGTTCTTGCCTGGAGAATCCCAGGGACAGGGGAGCCTGGTGGGCTGCCGTCTTTAGGGTTGCACAGAGTTGGACACGACTGAAGTGACTTAGCAGCAGCAGCAGCAGCCACCCAAAATGCTTCATCTGTCCCGGGAGGCTTGCTGGGCGTGTGAGGAGGGCAGGGAGCCAGATGGCACCCGTGGTTCCGTGCTGCTGATCCCTATGGGGTGGAGAGCAATCCCTCAGCACTGGTCCTCTGGGAAGCTGCCAGCAAGGCAAGCATGTTCCCTGTCTCCACCAGGTGTAATAAGCCAACAGAATCATAGTATCTGCTTGATGGATGTACAGAAAATCAGCCTGGACCCTTTCAACCTGTTCATCATCTCAGCATCACCTATACAGACTGGTAATTGATCAAGGAATTTATTGCATTGACATATGACCACGAGTTTTGCCTCCCAGCTACCTCAGAAACCTAAAGTACTCTGGACAGTTAAAAACTTGTTAGTGACCAGTGAATCTTAAGCATTAAGGGTTGAGACCTTCTCATCCTTCTAGAAGAGGGCCATAGGTACGTGCTGCCTTTGGCGTTTTGATACGTATAATTGGCACCTGTGTGTGTTAAGCACACTGTAAGCTAGAGAATTCCTCTGTTCACGCTGTAATCCTCAGTCGTGTGTCTCTCCATGCCTCAGGCTGGTCGCCAGTAAGCTGGACAGCAGGGCACTCTCCCAACCAGGATATCAAGAATTCTTGGCAGACCTTGAGGTCTGTCTTTTAGGTCTGCCCTTCTCCACTCCTGCCTTTCCATCAGGAGGCCAGTGCGAGTGGAAGTGGGGCCTTTTGCTACCCTGATTCCTCTCCTGGAGGGCCTGGAGGCCGTAAGCAAATGAGAGCAGTGGCTGCTCATTTATGGCTGGGACTCTTGCCCAGGGCTGTGTAGGGAAAGAGAATTCTGGGGAGAAGAGAAGTGGCTGTCTTATGTCGGGTCCCTTGGAAGCAGAGTGGGATTCCCCACAAGCTGCGTATTGAGGGGATGCTGTCAGGGGAAAGAGAGTGAGGGAATCCGAACAAAGTAGGGCTGGAAGGAAGTGAGGAAAGCGCGAAAAGTGTCCCGCCTCAGCCTGATCCCTCAGCTAGCTCCGGAGTAGGAGTTGTCCCTCATGGACTGCAGCCCATCCTTGGCTTCCCACAGCCTCTCTGGCCCAGGGGTGGGTTCCAGCTGCCTCCTGCCAGAGTGGTGCCCTTCTGCCAAGCTGTACTCTTCAGAAAGGGACCATTCTCCCCAGCAGAGTGTGGGTGGGGCTGGTAGCAAAAACCTGCCACGTCTGTGGAGGTGGGGCTCCTGTCCAGCAGAGGGGATCCGCGTGGGGTGCTGCAGTTCCAACTGCAGTTACCAGCTTCACTTCCTCTCCAGGCCCCAGAAGTCAGTCTATTACTCTGCATATACAATCTTAGCAGGTATCAGTGGTGGGAAGTATCTTCTACATCTGTGTGTTTACTGCTTATTATTGTCTGTTCTCCATTAGATTTCATAAGCCCCATATTTCATCACTACTCTATCACCAGTTTCTAAAACAGTACCTGGCACTTAGTAGATAATCGGAACATAATTTGTTGACTACATGAATGAGTGCCTGGGGGTGGCGCGCGGTAGGGTGTCAAAGGGGCCCATTTGGGATCATCCGACATCTGGGTAGTGCCTGGCTGTATTGGGCCGTGTCAGCTTCGTGCCCAGATGGTCTTGGGTCCCTGCTTCTCGGTCCTGGGTTCCCATCCCCCCCTTTCACATGCTTCACTCCCAGCACCTGCTCCCTTTTCAGAAGACAGCCCTTGACTCCTCTTCAAAGGTGCCAGGAGTGCCTGGGAGTTTCCTCCTGGGGACGTTGTTGGCCAGCAATTGACTGGAGTATGAAGATGAATGTTCAGCTTCCTCGCCTCAAGCCTAGAAACACTGATATAATCTACACTCTGGAGCTCCCTATAGGATCAGGCAGAGGCAAACTCAACTTGGCTTCTATATCCTGTATTTCCCCCACCTCCACTATCTGTTTCCCCTTTAAGTCAACAAATCACATATCCAAGTACCTTCCCCTCAAGGATTTCCTTTTAGGAAATTGGATCTGTGACATGAGCTAATAAGTTAACGAGAAAGACGTGAATCAAGTAACTATGGAAAATAAGTAAAAGGGTGACTGTAGCATGTGCCGTAAAAGAATGGTTTCACAGAAGCATGTGCCGTAAAAGAATGGTTTCACAGAAGCATGTGCCGTAAAAGAATGGTTTCACAGAAGCATGTGCCGTAAAAGAATGGCTTCACAGAAGCATGTGCCGTAAAAGAATGGTTTCACAGAAGCATGTGCCGTAAAAGAATGGTTTCACAGAAGCACTTACATAGTTTTTGGAGATCACAGTCCGTGGGGTCGCGAAGAGTCGGACACGACTGAGCGACTTCACGTTGACTTTTCACTTTCATGCATTGGAGGAGGAAATGGCAAGCCACTCCAGTGTTCTTGCCTGGAGAATCCCAGGGACAGAGGAGCCTGGTGGGCTGTCATCTATGGGGTCGCACAGAGTCGGACACGGCTGAAGCGACTTAGCAGCAGCAGCAGCAAAGACTTTCCTAGGGTAACATCTCATTAGCTGAGATAATAATAGTGAAAATTGGACACTTTTAGCCTGTTGAGCTCTGCTTCAAGCACTTGACGTTTGTTAGGTCAGTGCTTCTCAGACTTTAATGTGTACACAGTCCCCTCATGATTGTAAAATGCAGCCTCTAGTATAGGCGGTCTGGTGTGGGGCTTGAGGAATTGTATTTCTATCCAATTCTTTACTGCCGATCCTGCTGGACGTAGCTCAACTCATTAATCTTTATAACAGCTCCATGATGTAGATTCTATTATTATTTCCATTTTATAGATGAGAAAAGTAAGGCACAGAGAGGTTAAGTAATTTGCTCAAAATTACACAGCTGGTTAGAGGTGGAACCAGGGTTTGAACCCAGGCATACTGACTCCTAAATATGCCATCTTAAATGCTATTAAAAGGAAAGTCTTTGCTGAAAGATGAAGTTCTGAGTAGGGTTGATCAGGCCAATAAGTGAAGCCTATGTGTCTGATCTCAAGATGAATGAAGCCTTGATACGGCCCCGGGAAGCTCCGGCTCATTGAGTGTGTGTGACTCAAAGAAAGGATTTCCAGCACTGTATCTTCTAGCCTCCGTGATTTGAACCCATTAGGTGCTGGGTTCTGATAGTGTTTCCCAGCTGCTTAAAAGTAATGAATGAGTGAGTGCCAGTGCCTAATAGAGGTGAATGATAACAGTTATAAATAAGTTCTCCAAGATCATTTGATTTGTCTTTTGCGATATTTCAACATGTAATGTTAAACAGCAGGCAACTGGAGATTTATAGCCCGATTCACTCTAATTGATTTCTTGGCTTCTTGTGTCTCATTAACTTTTTCTGGGTACCTAAAATGGTGCGGTAGGCTTCCTGAAAGCTGTTAGAAGGAAGCTGTCTAATAACAGTTATGAAAATTTGAGACTTGCCTTTTATTTGTTAGGTAAGTAGAAATTGATTTTATTGTTGAGGTACAGACAGAAAGGAAGAAAATTGACTCCCAAACCTCAACAGAGCACTCTGGATTACCCCTATCCTGGTTTGAGTTTCTCTGGCAGGGTGGAGGGGGAGGAGATTTTGAGATAAGGGTCTTTGTGCATGTAGTTTTTTTTGGAAGGCAGTGCCAGGAAACCCCTGTAGGTGATGGAAGGAGAGAAAGGGAAAGAAGACTCTGTAACACCCATTCATTGTGGGTTCATTGTCAAACTAGTTACCACTATGGGAGCTCCATCTCTGGGCTTCTCTGAGGGACAGCATAGGTCTTCTACTTTAGAGTGATTCCAACTAAGGAAAAAGTCAGCTAGGATATTCATTCACCGCTCCCACCAGCCACGTATGGAGGGGTAGGCCTTGGGGGAAAGGCGTGAACCCCCAGCCCTTCTGCGCATAGGCCTGGCAAGCGAAGGCAGCCAGAGAAAACCATCAGTCGAAGAGATGGAAGTGCTTTGGCACTTAGGGCAGTGGCCTCGGGAGGACGTGAGAATGGTCAGTGTCGAGGGGGTGTGGGCCGGGCACCTTCGGCATCTGTTAGTGTCCATGTATCAAGGGCTTTGATCTTATTTTGTGTACCAGCAGTGCCCTGCCTCCTACCAGTCCCCAGTCTCTTGCACCTAACCTTGCGTAGTACCCAGAGTCTGACTGTGTCACGACTCGGAGACATTTAACTAGGGCTGTTACTTATCTTACATTTTATAATACAACTCTGTCTCCCAGTCTAGAATAACAGAGTTAGACTCTGTCTATGGATGAGATTATACAGACCATAAAGTGCTTTGGGATTTTTTTTCATCAGTTTATTCAGAAAGCTATCATGATGGCAAGTTGGCTTCAAGTGGACCCTTGAAAAAACAAAGTATTTCCAGCCAAACTGAAAATTGAATAGAAGCTTCTATGTTGTAATATTTTTAATGGGTTTAAAAATTAATCTTGCAAATGCAACATTTATGTTTAGCACTGTCAGAGGAGAAGGAGGAAGAAGAAAGTACATTCCAGGCCAAGGAGAAATAAATTCAGCTCATTCCTAGGGACTGCCAGCTCTGCGGTGTCATCCGGCTCTCCTGACTGGGACCACGTGGGCATGGTGGTGCCACCATGCCACCTCTTGTGACCTCTCAGACCCAGCTGCTGTTTGCTCACCTGTGTGCCTTCGTCCTGGCCACAGGAAGAAAATAAAACAGAAGCAGTGTGGTCTGACACCAGACTCAAGGTTTGGGAAAGTCTCTCCCCTCTGACTGTATTGTCCCCACTGTGAAGGTACTCAGAGAGGCCAGGGAGTACTCATTGTTGACATGTATGCTCAGCCACCTGCTAAGAACACGTTCCTGATGGGCCTGACGGACCCGAAGGATGCATGACCTCTCTCTGATTTACTCTGAGATATGAGAAATGTGTGTTCATCTTTGTGTGCTTTATTATGTAATTCAGTAAGACAATTTCATTTTCCTTATATTTTAATCAACAAAGCACAGTTGTTCACCATATGCCAGACAAATATCCCAAGCATTTGTCAAATTATCCTCATTTCATCTTCATCACTTTGCCATGACGTAGGTGCTGTTTTTACCCCCGTTTTACAGTCATGGAAATTGAAGCACTGAGAAGTCAGCACTCTCGTATCTCATGAAAACAGCATTATGAATGATGAAATGCATGTTTTAAATAATTCTGTTGTCATTGTTTAGTCTCTAAGTCGAACCCAACTCTTTGTGGACTGTAGCCCACCAATCTCCTCCGCCCATGAGATTTCCCAGGCAAGAATACCGGAGTGACTTGCCATTTCCTCCCCCAGGGATTTTCCTGACTCAGGAATCAAACCCATGTCTCCTGCAATGGCAAGCAGATTCTTTACCGCTGAGCTGCCAGGGAAGCCCTTAACCCATTTTGACTCCTAGGTTAATCCTCTGTCCCTTCTTGCTGCCACCCTACATGGCTTCAGGAGTGCTTTTTGCTATAGATATTGGAGGGTTTTTCTGTGTTCTCTCTGGATTATTGTAAGAAAAAATGTTGCTCTGATTTAGTTACAGTGAAGGATGATTGTAAAGTCAGTCCATAGGGGAGAAAATGCCACATCGTCAAAATTGCCCTTGAAAGTGCTCCCAAATGTCTCCAAGCCATTTCTATGTAATTTTAAGTGCACAACCCTCTGCAGTAATTCTAGGACATTCTGAAGTTCTAAAACAACAGAGCTCGACTAAAGAAAGGAACAAAAAGAAAATCTAGAGAGACTCTTGATGACTTTCTCAGATCAGCGAATTTTAAGATAACCATCAAATCCCTAAGTATCAATGAAGGTTGGATGAATGAATCAACAAAGGTTTTGCTTGCCTGCCAAGTTGATTCCTTTCTATTTTCACATCAAGCTTCTCAAATCTTAATAACTGGTAATCGGTTTGTCATTTCTGAAAATGTGAACCCAAGAACAATTGGACTTTACAAGAAAGTATAGCCTGCTGCTGCTGCTAAGTCGCTTCAGTCGTGTCTGACTCTGTGCGACCCCAGAGACGGCAGCCCACCAGGCTCCCCCATCCCTGGGATTCTCCAGGCAAGAACACAGGAGTGAGTTGCCATTTCCTTCTCCAATGCGTGAAAGTGAAAAGTGAAAGTGAAGTCGCTCAGTTGTGTCCGACTCTTAGCGACCCCATGGGCTGCAGCCTCCCAGGCTCCTCCGTCCATGGGATTTTCCAGGCAAGAGTACTGGAGTGGGGTGCCATTGCCTTCTCTGAAAGTATAGCCTGATGGTTAACAAAAGGATCTCAAAGGGCAGAAGGGCTGAATTTAACGCTCATCTTCTTGTTAGGTATTTAACACTGACAAATTACATTAAGTTTTAAACCTCAGTTTCTTCATCTGAGCTATCAGGGCTTCCAAGCCCTGATAGCTCAGTTGGTAAGGAATCCATCTGCAATGCAGGAGACCCTGGTTCGACTCCTGGATCTGGAAGATCTGCTGGAGAAGGGATGGGCTACCGACTCCAATATTCTTGGGCTCTGCTTGTGGCTCAGCTAGTAAAGAATCCGCCTGCAAAGCAGGAGACCTGGGTTTGATTCCTGGGTTGGGAAGATCCCCTTTAGAAGGGAAAGGCTACCCACTCCAGTGTTCTGGCCTGGAGAATTCATGGGCTGTATAGTCCATGGGGTTGCAAAGAGTCGGACACGACTGAGCGACTTTCACTTTTCACTTTCACTTCTTCGTCTGTTAAATGGGCACATAATCTACACTTAACTTCCTAGGATTAACTTCCATTAAGCTGTTTGAAGGGTGCCTAGAACTTACTAAGGATGCTCTGAATGTTTGGTGTTATTGTTTTTCTAAAGTCAGAGGGTAATTTAAAGAATTTGTAATGAGATTAAACTGTATCATATTGTCCTGCATAATAGTACTATGATGAATAGACTTAATAAGCTCTTGTTTCCATTCCTTGCAAGCTTGTGACCTAATCAAGATACTCAACCTTCCTATGGCTCATTTTCCCCAACTGTAAAATGAGGTCATCAATACTGCTTTTCTCATAACATTATTTTAAGCATTAACTTAATTAATATATACAGAACTTCTCTGAGGTGTCCAGGACCTAGCCTAGCGTAGGTGCTCAATAATGAATGGATGGTCAATAGCCACTGTAGAGATGAGCTTTCCATGTTAAAGTATATTCTTTGGTTGTTGCCATAGTTCCCAGGACATATTATTTGGTCTTAGCATGAACGGATTTCATATATGAACCCATTCATTAATATTATTACTACCACTGATCTCATCAGATAAGTGTATATGCATTGAAAGCTGTGAAGCTCATGGTGATGGATACAAGTTTTTCAAAATACTTTGTGTTCAGAAGCTTGCATTTTATCTCTGGCAACAAATGCTGTCAGTTATTTACCTCAAAGTGACAGACTCCATTCATTTTCAGGAAAATATCTGCTATGTCCCCAAGTCTAAATAACCATGATTTTCCTGTCAGGCATTTTTTCAAGTAAAAGCAAGGTTTCACATGGGAAGAACAGCTTTATTTTGCAATTCAGTCAACCCCATTATGCTTCAGTATCCTACAGGAGTAAAACTTCTGCATACTTCCTGTTTGCCACACAAAATATTTTTTAAAACATGCTTTAAAGAGTCAAGTTGTAATAAAATTGGTAAGTGTTACTACTTCAAGAAGGACATATTTTCTAATAGTGTGTGAGAAGGAAGAATCCAATGACTTCTGATACCCTAGAAGCTGGTGCCATCATCTTGATTCATGTGAAGTTACCAGCAGTATTATCTACTGTTGCTTTTGTGTAAAAAGTGTGACTGTCAACATATTGAAAAAAAGGAATGACCTCTTGGGATCCTTATGAAATATTTTTGACCTCAGGGATGCTCCAAAAGGGTCCTAGGATAACCGAGTGTCTGTGGACCATGCTTTGAGACTCACTGAGCTACAGATACAATCAGGAGGTAAAACTGTCAGGATTCTACCTTTAATAAATGGTATAACAGAGTCAAGGTTATATGAAAGGTATATTAAAGGCTTGGAAGGTATAACAGAGTCAAGGGTGACTTACTGTTCCATTCTGAGAATGTGCGTCGGCACAGACAGCGCCACAGAGAAAGCAAAGGCTAGAGGAAGAAAGGCAAAGGCTTGGGGTAGAAAAGATCATTTCCACTTTGGAGCATGAGGGGGTTGGAAGATATCCGTTTTGAGTTGCTCATCTTAGGGCATCTTATGCAAGTGCTCATTCATGAAAGATTTCATGATAGAGCAGCCACTGGTGCTGGGGACAATAAGAATGTACTTCATTCTGAACTTTGTTCATGCAGGAGTCATTTTCTTAGTGAGATTGTAAGCTTCCTTAGAGGATGACCTAAATTATATATTTAGAAAAAAAAATTATTACCTGGTCATGGTGCAAGGCAATGACAAAGTATCCCAGTTTACCAAAGACAACATTCTCCTCCCTACCTCCCCACAGTGATGTAAATTTTCCCTCCCTCCTTTGTCTCTAATCAGATCAATATATAGTCATTCTAATCTCATCATTAGTCAGAGAAATGCAAATATCCCAGGAAATGCTGTCTACTCAATAGATTGGTGAAAATGTAAAAGGTGGTCAATCCCAAGATGGTGTGCATTATCAAGACTGCTTTTAGTCTTCCAGTTGGGTGTGGGGATCACTCTTGCAATTTGGAAAACAGTTCCATAACATTTTGTGAAATTGAACATTATATTTTGTACAATCCACAAAATCCACCAGGGATAAACTACCAAAAGTCTGGCACAGGTTCACCAAGATAACTACAAGAAAATGGATAATAGCATGCTCATGATGGCAACAGAAAAAGAGATGGTAAAAATCGGAATGACCCTCAGTTAGAGATTAGTGGTGTATTCCTACACCAGGATACTATGCTACAGAGAAAACAAATGAACTGCTAAATGCGATAATATCTGTAAATCGAAGAAATACAAACTTGAAAAAAATAAAATTCTAGAAAACTACATACTGTAGATACAATTTTTATAAAGTTCAAAGCAAACAAAACTTAGGTGTGCTATTTATGGATATTACCTATTTGATAAAACTGTACAAGAAATAACACCGGCCTGCAGTCAACTCCGAATTTTAAGGAAATGTTTTCTTCTGGCAGTTGTGTAGACAAAAAGATGTGATATGGAAGGCAAATATAGGTCATGCAATGGTATTGGTCGTCTACATTTTCAATTGGGGAGGTGGATAAATGGGTGTTTATTTTAATTATTTAGAGTATATGCATATATATAATATATATATTTATAACAAAACATATACAAGTTTTATACATATATATTTGTAACACAATATTACATCATGTTGGAGAAGGAAATGGCAACCCTGTCTAGTATTCTTGCCTGGAGAATCCCATTGAGAGAGGAGCCTGGCAGGCTACAGTCCATGGGGTTGCAAAAGTTGGACTCAACTTAGCAACTAAACCACCATTATATCATGTAATATGTCATTTCAAATATAAATATATATATATAGTGACAAAATAGTATTAACACATAAAAAAGAGAAGTTTGCTTATTAAGGTTCTCCCTCACTATTCAGTCATTTTGTGTTTTTTGCCTTGTGTTGTGAATTTGAGTTTATCTGCATATTTCCTGAGAATTTTCAGAGCTTCCAGGGCAAAATGTGACCTTATTTTAGTCATGTTTATATCCTGCCTTAAAATAAAAATATTTTGAGGATATATAAGGTACCAAATCTGTTTGTAACCAGAAAT
The DNA here is from genome assembly GCF_000754665.1 of Bison bison bison. NCBI lineage: Eukaryota > Metazoa > Chordata > Mammalia > Artiodactyla > Bovidae > Bison > Bison bison. The sequence continues at coordinate 4,631,237 of NW_011494602.1, read as the reverse complement.
AATTAATATAGTATACATAAATAAATAAATCGAACACATTTTCTGGGTTGATCTGTAAGTTTGAAATTCACTGATTTTTCAATTATGTCTTTGACCTAAAGACATTAGCTATCATTTGGCTATATTCAGAATATATATAAAATCCTCAATTATTTTTCCCACGTAGGATTTCAGGTAAATATTCTATGGGTTATATTTTACATGCATTCACATAAGAAGGAATGTCTCTTTGTGTTTGGTTTAATGCTATTAAATAGTTATTCAACCTACTGAGATGAATAAATTTTAACATTTTTTTTTAAATAGGAGAAAGATCGCTGAACTGATTTTGACTGTTTACTGAATAAGTTTGCCTTGACCAACTAAGTCAGGGAATTGACATCTATGCTAAGATAATTACTATAGTTGTTTTCATGGTAAGACCATCTGTCAGAACAATGCCATATTTTACAAACAAATATGTGTTATAGTAACCAGCCATTGAATATGTCAATCTAATTGCATCCACTAAGCCTTCGTGTGGCTTGATGTGAGAAATACACAGGTTTATTTAGTGCAATGCTGTATCTTAAATAATGTGTGTATATGTGTATCATGTCCAGCTATCTGGCAAAATTATCTGTAGTCATTCCCCGAACCCATCAGTGTTATTCGGGCATCGTAAGGATTATCACTATCCTCATTCCTCTGTGTCCTGCCCTCTTAACCTTCATATAGTAAGGATGGTGGGGCATAGAAACAAATACATACTCACCAAGAACCAGGAGTTCTCTACATCTCGTCCAGCTTTGCCTAGCAGATTTCTCCTAGGTCCTTTTACCCGTTAAACTTCGGAGTTATAAAGACCAGTCTTGAGATTAGGAGGAAAGGTTACTTGAGGAAACAAGGGAGAGGATGGAGGGAAGACATGAATAGTCATTTTCTCCTGAATTACATCTCCTTGTTTTGTGTTCCTTCCTCTAGGTATTTTGTTAAGTCAGCCAAGGTGTGTCCACCCTTTATTATCCTGTTCTTCTGCCACCAATCATGGCACAGATGGAAGGTCTCTGGAGTAGTTACCACTCTTCATAAAGTGTGGGGCAGGTACAGAGAGAGGTTGTAAGAGTGTGTAGTAACTGCACATGCTATAGCTTCATCTAGACATGAGCTGTAGGTGATGAAAGTATCATATGTTTGAGTAGCCATTTATATAGAAAATGAGAGGGTTTAAGTGTTTATTTTTTTGTATAGCAGTTCTATTGATTTGGGAACCAGTTAGAAGTGTCCTATTCTTTTAATTTTATGATTATTGTCTCTTGGGTTGACTTCCTCTACCCCCAGATTTATTAAGGTATAATTGACAAGTAAAAATTGTGCATATTTAATAAAAATGTGTATATTTAATTATATATATTTAGTTGTGTGATGATTTCATAGGTGTATGAATCGTTAAATGATTACCGCAATCAAGCTAATTAATATAGTTATCACCTTATTGGTTCCCATTTGTGGAAACATTTACTTTTTGATACAAAATAATTTTTATTCAGCTATAGCCTGTGTTATATTATTGTACCAACTTTTCCCTTAGTTTGAAAGGTAACAGTAAATTTATTTATCTACATGTAAAATCAAGGATTAGATGGCCTTGGTATTGAACTATATCACTTGAGGATTTTTTCCTTTTATTGAAAACTATCAGCCATTTTCCTTATCTGCAAGGAAAGATGAAGCTAAATTCAAAAAAGGAGAATAGCCATGTGAGTGGTAATAATGTCCAATATACCGAGATCAAATGAGTATACTGATGTTCGAAATTATCAATACCAAAGTAGTAGGAAAAAGTATGCTAAATAATGTGTTCTCTTTAATTGTTTATTGATAAGAAATTCCAAAGAGGAATGGGAGAAGATGGGGAAGAGCAATTTAAAGGCAAATCATAATAATGATGACCACTGAGGGATGGCTGAGAGAGGATGGTATTGATTGGCCACAAAAAGCTTTCCTGGGACTCAGGATGTCGGTATCATTAGTACATGACCATGGGGAAGGAGTTTTGACATTGTTCAGGAAGGTCTGAGGCATTCTGGTCAGTCAAGACCTGTTAATTTCAGTGCATTCTGCCGGCGTTATATGAGCAGCTCCCATATGGGGCCACCTTTGCTTTTTAACCTCCACGTGCATTTGCTGTCTCAGTACCTAGGGGTGTCCTTTTTCATTTTGCTGCCCAAAGCTTCTCTATATGATTTGGCAGGCTCTCACACTTTTCATTTGTCATTTTGAATCACAATCCCACCAAACTCTGGTTTTCTTTAATAAGGTGAAGTAAGAATTTGAATCAAGACTGTAAAGCTGAAAACACAGAAGAATCACTAATAGCTTCTGTTTTCCATTCAACAGTCCTTGAAGCTCACAGGTACTGAGGAAAAAATACATATTGTTTTCCTGTTCCTCAAAGTATTCATTATTTTAAGAGATAGGACTCAGTCATAGTCATAATATTTGTTGTTTAAACTGATATACTTTAAAGTACTGAGAAAAGGCTTTATTCAGTGACTGAACAGGGACTTCCATTTAGAAGTGTGGAATCTGGGTTTCTTTTTCCCCATGGCATGAACCAGTGTGAACCACTGATGCTTTATTTAAGTATTTGAATTTTGTTCTTTTTACTCTTTGTATGTGTTATGATTTGTTGCTCAGAAAAATGAATCAATTCAGTTCAGTTCAGTTGCTCAGTTATGTCCGACTCTGCAGTCCGGAGGACTGCAGCACACCAGGCTTCCCTGTCCATCACCAAATCCAGGAGCTTGCTCAAACTCATGCCCATTGAGTCAGTGATGCCATCCAACCATCTCATCCTCTTTGCATGAAATCTCTTTCCCTTCGCCTCCTGCCTTCAATCTTTCCCAGCATCATGGTCTTTTTAAATGAGTCAGTCCTTCGCATCAGGTGGTCAAAGTATTGGAGTTTCAATTTCAGCATCAGTCCTTCCAATGAATATTCAGGACTAATTCCCTTTAGGATTGATGGGTGTAATCTCCTTGCAATCCAAGGCACTCTCAAGAGTCTTCTCCAACACCACAGGTCAAAAGCATCACTTCTTTAGCACTCAGCTTTCTTTATGGTCCAACTCTCATATCCATACGTTCTTTATGGTCCAACTCTCATATCCATATCTATCCTTACTGGAACCATAACGTTGACTAGACAGATGGACCTTTGTGGCAAAGTAATGTCTCTGCTTTTTAATATGTTGTCTAAGTTGGTCATAGCTTTTCTTCCAAGGAGCAAGTGTCTTTTAATTTCATGGCTTCAGTCACCTTCTGTAGTGACTTTGGAGCCCCCAAAATAAAGTCTGTCACTGTTTCCATTTCCCCATCTATTGCCATGAAGTGATGGGACAGGGTGCCATCATGTCTTAGTTTTTTGAATGTTGAGTTTTAAGCCAGCTTTTTCACTCTTCTCTTTCACATTCATCAAAAGGCTCTTTAAGTTCCTCTTTACTTTCTGTCATAAGGGTGGTGTCATCTGAGTGTCTGAGGTTATTGATATTTCTCCCGGTAATCTTGATTCCAGCTTGTGCTTCATCCTGCCCAACATTTCCCATGATGTGCTCTGCATATAAGTTAAATAAACAGGGTGACAATATACAGCCTTGATGTACTCCTTTCCCAATTTGGAATCAGTCTGTTGTTCCATGTCCAGTTCTAACTGTTGCTTCTTGACCTGCATACAGATTTCTCAGGAGGCAGGAAAGGTGGTCTGGTATTCCCATCTCTTGAAGAATTTTCCACAGTTTGTTGTGATTCACACAGTCAAAGGCTTTGGTGTAATCAATAAAGCAGAAGTAGATGTTTTTGGGGAACTCTCTTGCTTTATCTGTGATCCAACAGATGTTGGGAATTTGATCTCTGATTCCTCTGCCATTTCTAAATCCAGTTTGAACATCTGGAAGTTCACAGTTCATGTACTGTTGAAGCCTGGCTTGGTGAATATTGAGCATTACTTTTCTAGCATGTGAGATGAGTGCAGTTGTGCGGTGGTTTGAACATTCTTGGGTATTGCCTTTCTTTGGGATTGGAATGAAAACTGGCTTTTTCCAGTCCTGTCGCCACTGCTGAGTTTTCCAAATTTGTTGGTATATTGAGTGCAGCACTTTCACAGCATCATCTTTTAGGATTTGAAATAGCTCAACTGGAATTCCATCACCTCCACTAGCTTTCTTTGTAGTGATGCTTCCTAAGGCCCACTTGACTTTGCATTCTAGGATGTCTGGCTCTAGGTGAGTGATCAAACCATTGTGGTTATCTGTGTCATTAAGCTCTTTTGTATAGTTCTTCTGTGTATTCTTGCCACCTCTTCTTAATATCTTCTGCTTCTGTTAGGTCCATACCATTTCTGTCCTTTATTGTGCCCATCTTTGCATGAAATGTTCCCTTGGTATCTCAAATTTTCTTGAAGAGATCTTTAGTCTTTCCCATTCTATTGTTTTCCTCTATTTCTTTGCATTGATCACTGAGGAAGGCTTTCTTATCTCTCCTTGCTATTCTTTGGAACTCTGCATTCATATGGGTATATCTTTCCTTTTCTCCTTTGCCTTTCACTTCTCTTCTTTTCTCAGCTATTTGTAAGGGCTCCTCAGACAACTGTTTTCCCTCTTTGTATTTCTTTTTCTTGGGGAATGGTCTTGATCACTGCCTTCTGTACAGTGTCACGAACCTCTGTCCATAGTTCTTCAGGCACTCTATCAGAAAAATAAATAATTGCATGTAAAACCATTTCTTCTTTAATTTCAGAAGTGTTTATTCAGCACTAATTGTATTCCAAGCTTAGATGATATTACACAACACATGGAAATTTAAATGCAGTGGAGCATCCCAAAGGACCCAACAGATGCATGGGGCATATGTTCTGCTAAAAGAAAGAGATATCTGAAGTACCACTCTAACAATAAACATGCTTCATTACAATTAAAGAAACGCAGGGAGAGAGAAAGAATAAAAAGAGAGAGCGAAGGAGGCGGGAAAGGAGGGAAGGTGAGGGGAGGGTAGACAAACTACATTTATTCATTAACTTTTTACTGAAGAAATAGCAAAAGAAAGACTGTAAAAGTTCCCCAGTTATCTTAGACAAAGTCCCAGTGTTACAGCAGCTGTTCTTCCCCTGATTCATTCACACCACCACGGCTCTCTGGATCTGTTTTCTTCCAGGAGTGTCTCCGTGACTTTTCTGAAAGACATCTGTTTGGAATCTTTTCTTAGACTATGCTTTGCATTATGCTGACCAACTGTAATGGCTAGGGGGAGTCAAGCAACCCAATAACTGTGCCTTAGAATGATGTCTTTGAGTTTTGGGGTTTTGTTTCTGATTGAAGTCACAATAAAACATATTCTTCAATGTACCTCAATATACAAATGAACAACAACAATGCACACACGCACACGCACACACACACACACACACACACACACACACACTTCTTTCAGGCCCACACGTTCCTTTATTTTCAGCCAGCAGTCTTGCTCAGAGGCGTGTCATTCGGTCTCACAGGCGGAGATAAACCTGCTGTCCTCTCGCAACCACACTCTTAGCACCTTCCTTCTCCGGCCTCCTGATCCCGGGGCTCCAACACTGCCACCCCTTGTCTGCCACACTCCCTGACTCCACGTCCGCGCTGAACCCGTAGCCTCCACACACCCCAAATGGCTGCTCCTCGATCCCCCTTCTAGTAAATTCCATACCTGTCTCCTGAGTGGCCTACCCTGGATACATAGGGTCATCCCTGGGTGCCTCTTGAAGCCTTGTCTTCCACTATCTGATCTATCACAATGTCCTGCTGATTTTATATCCAGTATCCGTCCTGAATCCACACACGGCCCTCCATGTGCACTTTCTCTCAAGGCCAAGGACTTCCAGTGGATTTTCTTGGCTGCCCCTTCCTTAGCACTCAGCACCAATGTAACCTTGTATGTCAGTGATCTCTTGTCACTTAATGCTGTTTCATAACCACGAAGCCTCCCTGGCATGCAGGACAACAGTGGGCATTTGTTGTTCACGTATTTTGGGGGTAGTGTTTTCCCTGCTCACTCTGCCAGGCTTAGCTGAGCTCACTCGCCTGTCTGGTGCCCGGCGATGTGTTGGCCGATCTGGGATGGCATCAGCTAGGAGGCTGGGTTGTCTTGGTCCTAATCTATGTCTCATCCTCCAGCAGCCCAGCTGGAGAATATTCTCCATGTGGATAGCAGAACTCAAGTAGAGACCCCAAATCTGTTACTCTGGGTTATCACATCTCCTAGCATCCTATTCCTTAAAGCAAATCACATTTTTGAATTTGGGATCAAAGGGCAGGGTATCAGACTTTGCTTCTTGTGTAAAACCTGCAGATTCCACGGCGAGAGGCATGGATGGAGGGAGGAGGATGAAATGGACCCATTAATGCAGTAAATCTGCCATACCAAAGTCAGAGATGCCTTTCTCCCCAAATTAGAGTCTTACCTCTCTAGGGCACCCTTTCAATTACATCATAGCCGTATGTTTGGAAGTGGTTATTTTAAAATTCCTGTTTACTACTTCCATTTATTATCCCTGAGATAACAGGAAGAGATGAGCTTCCTTTTGTTTCTTCCATCTCAGAGTCTAACACAATGCCTGGTTCATGGTTAGTGCTTGTTGATGTGGAATATGTGACAGGACAGAATCAGCAGTAGGGGTGGGTCTCAGTGTGCCCCAGAGTAGGGTGCTATTACATCCGCAGCTAGAGATAAGGACTTCAGGCCCATGGTGAATTGGCGCATTTCCCATGAGCCCCTTCATCGTGAGCCTTTGAGAAATGCCCCACTTCCTGTGGCTGTAACTGTGATGTCTTTTCTCCCTGGACCAGAAATGCGGGCAGGAATCAGCACTATAATACTGAACTCAGAGGAGTCTTCCCTGTCTATTTCTGCCTGTTACACTCTTGGCTAAAATCACAGGAACCAGTCAAGGGAGCTGGAGAAACCCTACTGTTACCTGGAAATTCAACTCTCCTTTCAGGGAATGTATCCTAAGGAATGTACACCCTGCTAATGGTGAGTGAGGCAGTATCATCTTCCACTAAAAGGGCAACATTTTTGTTAGTAAAACTTTCTTGCAGTTCAAAAGCAAGCCATTTCCAAGAGCTGAGTTTGGTAAATCACAGTTTAATAGTTAAGTCATCCTCTGTCTATTGTAAAGGGTTTTCAGAAGAATTCATTAAGAACTAAGGAGCCCTTGAAAGATCCATAATATTCTTTTTTTTTTTTTTTTAAACAAATAACCAGTGCAAACTTCACAAGTACAATTGAGCAGTTGCATGGATTCAAGAGGAATCTAAATCCTTTGAGAAAAAAGTCATTAAGAGATGTGGTACTTGAGCCCCATCCACTGCTCTGCCAACCAGCCACTACGCATCCCATTCCAGCCTCTGTACACTGAGCAAATGAACTGCCTATTGCTGCTGGATCCTGAGCCCCATCAGCCTGCTGCTCATGCTGTTTCTGCCATCTGGAATACCCTCTGCCTCCCTTCCTAGTCTCTGCGACAGGAAGCACCAGATATTATGAAAATTTTGTGCATATGCTTTGAGCCAGTGGATTTGTTTTGAAGGATAGAACTGAGTCTGTTGCTTTGAGATTTCATGGTAAGACTCCAGAACATCAGCAGTTTTTCTGTCATTTCCCGAGTGGAAATCTGTCAACCAGGGATGTGACTTTGGCATCAGATTTCCTGGGTTCAAATCCTGGCTCTGCTATTGGCTAGCTGTATGACCTTGGGCAAATCACTTAACTTTTTTGGCCCAAATATCTTATACTTAAAATGAAGTTAATATTAGCACCTTCCTCCCAAGAGTAGTTGGGAAGATTTGACGTGTCAGTAAACATGATATACTTTGAATGGTGCATGGCACACAATAAGAAACTTTGCACATGTGAATACTTATTGTTTTCAGATGTGTTTTCATTACTTGTGGATTTTTCTACTTTTTTTTTCTTGCTGCAGTTGCTACTACTAACAGAATTACATCGTACTTTTTGTATTCTGTGAAACATTTTACCTGGGGCTTTGGCTAGTATAGATGTTCCACAAATAATTCTTAATTTGTCAAGAAAAATAATAAAGGTCTAAAATTAAACTAATTTCTCTTAGAGGAATGCATGCCAACTCTCTAATTTGAGGAAACTACTTCTCTTTTTTTTTTTAATGGTCCTATGAAGACCTACAAGACCTTCTAGAACTAACACCAAAAACAATGTCCTTTTCATCATAGGGGACTAGAATGCAAAAGTAGGAAGTCAAGAGATACCTGGAGTAACAGGCAAGTTGGGCCTTGGAGTACAAAATGAAGCAGGGTAATAACTAACAGAATTTTGCCAAGAGAACGCACTGGTCATAGCAAACACCCACTTCCAACAACATAAGAGATGACTCTACACATAGACATCTCCAGATGATCAATACCCAAATCAGACTGATTATATTCTTTGCAGCCAAAGATGGAGAAGCCCTATACAGTCAGGGCTTCTGGGAGCTGACTGTGGCTCAAATCATGAACCCCTTATTGCAAAATTCAGAGTTAAATTGAAGAAAATGCTTTTTCTCTGAAGACAGTAGGTCATTCCCTACAAACCATTCAGGTATGAACTAAATCAAATCTCTTAGGATTATACATTGGAAGTGACAAATAGATTCAAGGGAGGGATTAGATCTGTTAGATAGAGTATACAAAGAACTGTGGATGGAGGTTTTTAACATTGTATAGGAGGCGGTGATAAAAATAATACCAAGAGGAAGAAATGCAAAAGGATTGTCTGAGGAGGCCTTACAAATAGCTGAAGAAAGAAGAGAAGTGAAAGGCAAAGGAGAAAAGGGAAGATACATCCATCTGAATGCAGAGTTCTAAAGAATAGCAAGGAGAGATAAGAAAACCTTCTTAAGGGATCAATGCAAAGAAATAGAGGAAAACAATAGAATGGGAAAGACTAGAGATCTCTTTAAGAAAATTAGAGATACCAAGGGAACATTTCATACAAAGATGGGCACAATAAAGGACCGAAATGGCATGGACCTAACAGAAGCATAAGATATTAAGAAAAAGGTGGCAAGGACTGGAATGCAAAAGCAGAAAGTCAAGAAACACCTGGAGTAACAGGCAAATTTGGCCTTGGAATATGGAATGAAGCAGGGCAAAGACTAATAGAGTTTTGCCAAGAAAATGCACTGGTCATAACAAACACCCTCTTCCAACAACACAAGAGAAGACTCTATACATGGACATCACCAGATCGTCAACACCAAAATCAGATTGATTATATTCTTTGCAGCCAAAGATGGAGAAGCTCTGTACTACAGTCAGCAAAAACAAGACCAGGAGCTGACTGTGGCTTAGACCATGAACTCCTTATTGCCAAATTCAGACTTAAAGTGAAGAAAGTAGGGAAAACCACTAGACCATTCAGGTATGACCTAAATCAAATCCCTTATGATTATACAGTGGAAGTGAGAAATAGATTTAAGGGCCTAGATCTGATAGATAGAGTGCCTGATGAACTATGGAATGAGATTCGTGACATTGTACAGGAGACAGGCATCAAGACCATCTCCATGGAAAAGAAATGCAAAAAAAGCAAAATGGCTGTCTGGGGAGGCCTTACAAATAGCTGTGAAAAGAAGAGAGGCAAAAAGCAAAGGAGAAAATGAAAGATATAAACATCTGAATGCAGAGTTCCAAAGAATAGCAAGAAGAGATAAGAAAGCCCTCTTCAGCGGTCAATGCAAAGAAATAGAGGAAAACAACAGAATGGGAAAGACTAAAGAAAAAGAGATACCAAAGGAACATTTCATGCAAAGATGGGCTCGATAAAGGGCAGAAATGGTATGGACCTAACAGAAGCAGAAGATATTAAGAAGAAATGGCAAGAATACACAGAAGAACTGTACAAAAAATATCTTCATGACCCAGATAATCACGATGGTGTGATCACTCACCTAGAGCCAGACATCCTGGAATGTGAAATCAAGTGGGCCTCAGAAAACATCACTAAAAAAATAAAAATAAAAATAAAAGAAAGCATCACTAAGAACAAAGCTAGTGGAGGTGATAGAATTCCAGTTGAGCTATTCCAAATCCTGAAAGATGATGCTATAAGAGTGCTGCACTCAATATGCCAGCAAATTTGGAAAACTCAGCAGTGTCCACAGGACTGGAAAAGGTCAGTTTTCATTCCAATCCCAAAGAAAGGCAATGCCAAAGAATGCTCAAACTACTGCACAATTGCACTCATCTTACACACTAGTAAAGT
>NW_011494602.1:4618477-4620842 GCF_000754665.1 Bison bison bison | reverse complement strand
CTAGTAAAGTAATGCTTAAAATTCTCCAAACCAGGCTTCAGCAATATGTGAACCGTGAACTTCAAGATGTTCAAACTGGTTTTAGAAAAGACAGAGAAACCAGAGATCAAATTGCCAACATCCTCTGGATCATGGAAAAAGCAAGAGAGCTCCAGAAAAACATCTATTTCTGCTTTATTGAGTATGCCAAAGCCTTTGACTGTGTGAATCACAATAAACTGGAAAATTCTGAAAGAGATGGGAATACCAGACCACCTGATCTGCCTCTTGAGAAATTTGTATGCAGGTCAGGAAGCAACAGTTAGAACTGGACATGGAACAACAGACTGGTTCCAAATAGGAAAAGGAGTTCGTCAAGGCTGTATATTGTCACCCTGCTTATTTAACTTATATGCAGAGTACATCATGAGAAACGCTGGACTGGAAGAAGCACAAGCTGGAATCAAGATTGCCAGGAGAAATATCAATAACCTCAGATATGCAAATGACACCACTCTTATGGCAGAAAGTGAAGAGGACCTTAAAAGCCTCTTGATGAAGGTGAAAGTGGAGAGTAAAAAAATTGGCTTAAAGCTCAGCATTCAGAAAACGAAGATCATGGCATCCAGTCCCTTCACTTCATGGGAAATGGATGGGGAAACAGTGGAAACAGTGTCAGACTTTATTTTTCTGGGCTCCAAAATCACTGCAGATGGTGACTGCAGCCATGAAATTAAAAGACGCTTACTCCTTGAAAGGAAAGTTATATCCAACCTAGGTAGCATATTCAAAAGCAGAGACATTACTTTGCCAACAAAGGTCCGTCTAGTCAAGGCTATGGTTTTTCCACTGGCCATGTATGGATGTGAGAGTTGGACTGTGAAGGAGGCTGAGCACCAAAGAATTGATGCTTTTGAACTGTGGTGTTAGAGAAGACTCTTGAGAGTCCCTTAGACTGCAAGGAGATCCAACCAGTCTATTCTAAAGGAGATCAGCCCTGGGATTTCTTTGGAAGGAATAATGCTAAAGCTGAAACTCCTGTACTTTGGCCACCTCATGCGAAGAGTTGACTCATTGGAAAAGACTCTGATGCTAGGAGGGATTGGGGGCAAGAGAAGAAGGGGACGACAGAGGATGAGATGGCTGGATGGCATCACTGATTTGATGGACATGAGTCTGAGTGAACTCTGGGAGTTGGTGATGGACAGAGAGGCCTGGTGTGCTGTGATTTATAGGGTCGCAATGAGTCAGACACGACTGAGCAACTGATCTGATCTGACCTGATACAAAAAAAGATCTTAATGACCCAGATAAACATGATGGTATGATCACTCACCTAGAGCCAGACATCCTGGAATGTGAAGTCAAGTGGGCCTTAGGAAGCATCACTACAAACAAAGCTAGTGGAGATGATGAAATTCCAGTTGAGCTATTTCAAATCCTGAAAGATGATGCTGTGAAAGTGCTGCACTCAATATACCAACAAATTTGGAAAACTCAGCAGTGGCCACAGGACTGGAAAAGGTCACTTTTCATTTCAATCCCAAAGAAAGGCAATGTCAGAGAATGTTCAAACTACCGCACAATTGCACTCATCTCACATGCTAGTAATGTAATACTCAAAATTCTCCAAGCTAGGCTTCTTGATTTACATCTGGAAGTGAACTGAGAACTTCCAAATGTTCAAGCTGGATATAGAAAAGACCAAGGAACCAGAGGTCAAACTGCCAACATCTGTTGGAGCATAGGAAAGAGAGTTTCAGAAAAACATCTACTTCTGTTCTATTGACTATGCCAAAACCTTTAACTGTGTGAATCACAGAAAACTGTGGAAAATTCTGAAAGAGATGGGAATACCAGACCACCTGACCTGCCTCCTGAGAAATCTGTGTGCAGGTCAGGAAGCAACAGTTAGAACAGAATATGAAACAATGAACTGGTTACAAATTGGGAAAGGAGTATGTCAAAGTTGTATATTGTCACATTGCTTATTTAACTTATATGCAGAGTACATCATGAGAAATGCCAGACTGAATGAAGCAAAAGTTGGAAATAAGTTTGCAGAGAGAAATATCAATGACCTTATATATGTATATTATACCATTCTAATAGTAGAAAGCAAAGAAGAACTAAAGAACCTCTTGATGAAAGTGAAAGAGAGTGAAAAAGCTGGCTTAAAACTTAACATTCAAAAAAAGAAGATCATGGCATTAAGTCTGATACCTCATGGCCAATAGGTGGGAAAACAATGGAAATGGCAACAGACTTTATTTTCTTGGGCTCCAAAATCACTGCAGATGGTGACTGCAGCCATGAAATTAAAAGACACTTGCTCCTTGGAAGAAAAGCTATGACCAACCTAGACAGCATATTCAAAAGCAGAAAC
>NW_011494602.1:4609215-4618313 GCF_000754665.1 Bison bison bison | reverse complement strand
TTTGAACTGTGGTGTTGGAGGAGACTCTTGAGAGTCCCTTGGACAGCAAAGAGATCCAACCAGTCCATCCTAAAGGAAATCGGTCCTGAATATTCATTGGAAGGACTGATGCTAAAGCTGAAACTCCAATACTTTGGCCACCTGATGGGAAGAACTGACTCATTTGAAAAGACCCTAATGCTGGGAAAGACTGAGGGCAGAAGAAGGGGACGACAGAGGATGAGATGGTTGGATGGCATCACCAACTCGATGGACATGAGTTTGAACCAGCTCCGGGAGTTGGTGATGGACAGGGAGGCCTCGGTTGCTGCAGTCCATGGGGTGACAAAGAGTCGGACACAACTGAGTGACTGAACTGAACTCATCTTCTCTTTTATGGTAGCATCTGAAGATTTTATGACAATTTTTCAAGGCCCTGGTAACTTGAAATTAAGGCCCAGATAAGTGATCAATTTAAATAAGCTGTGAGTCCAATTTAAACAGGGTACGTTAAGTCAAAATTAGCCTTTTAATTATACTGTATTTAACATGAGAAGTCAGTGTTGTACTTTATATATTTGAAACTTTGGCTTTCCATGAGAAATGTAATAGTAATGCATTGTATCTTCTCATTGCATGTGCAGAATATAGCTTTCTAGTTTTTTTTCCTCCTTCCATTAAAGAACATTGAAATCACAGCTGCTGACAGAAGTTGATAGTTGCATACTCTAATGACTCTTTCAATTTTTAACTTTAATTTCATAAACTCTTGTTTATTCATATACAGGATTGGTGCTACATGGGCACCAATATTTGGAACGTCTTCCAAAAAAAACCCTAAATTTATGGCCAACCAAATATGAACTCTTCAAGACAAATTATTTTTGTCTTCTCTTTCAGGTAAAAAACCTAGGGTCTTTTTTTTTCCCCCAAGCAACAATTTCATTGATCAAATACCATGTTAAGTCATTAATATAGTATCTGGACAAAGGGATAGAGGGTTGAAAATGGTAGGAGACAGGCCTGGTATCAAAAGATGAAAAGGATAAACAGATATATAGAATTATAACAGATTACTTGGATTTCACCATTATTTGTGAGGTGGGTACATATGGCTTGGTACACGTGGAGAGAGTCAGTGGTCTCTACTCGGAGAACAAATAGAGAATATTCTTTCCTGGACCAGGCAGGATTGACCCATCTCAGTATCCTGTGTACATGCCTGAAGTGGAAGGTCTGCTTCCATAGACACCCCCTGAAAATAGAAGAGTGTCTGGGCTGAAAGAAGGGTTCCTGTTCCCTTTATGTTACATAACTCTTTGTATAGATCTGGGATTTCAGAGGAAAGATCATGATTTTATTTCCTGGGTTGTTTTGTCTCTCAGTCAGTTTGTCTTCGCAGCAAGGGGAGCTGCTGCTTCCTGACCCTGCCAGGAGGGCTGGGCTTCTCCTCCTGAGCAGATGCACATAAATTTTAAAAGGGGTTTGGGAGAGAAATGAGGGAAATTCAAAGCAGATAAATCATTAACTTTTTACTACCCTTCTTATACATGGTACATTACTTCTTTCATAAAAGAACTAGAGAAGCATAATATTAAGAGGGTCATTTTAAAATTTGCAAACGGGATGTTCTCATATTTTGTCCTCCAAATTGGCCTTTTATGTCCAGCCTTAGGTAGACGTTTTTTTTTTTTTTCCTGGCAAAATCAGCAGGAACTTCCAGGTGGCTAAAATCCACCCTGTGCATTGTCGCTGAGAACATTTATAGCACATTGTTCGGACCAGAATAGCTGTGAGCGACAGGGGGCTCTTGAAATGCCTCTTTGAGCCCTAAATTGGAGACATGTTTTTGTCATTTCAAACTTTCAATGGTGGGGTCTAGTATTCAAAGCAAATACCACTCCTGTGGAACACCAGCTTTAATTAATTTCCAGCGGGAGATGAGCGATTGCCAATAAGCCATGAATTAAAATGGAATGGTGCACCGAAGGCCAGGTTCTCATCTCAAATGAATAGCATTTCTTGCTGTTTTCTTGAAAGATCGTCTCAGACAGAGAGGTGAGCAAGCTTCCACGCCAGCTCCCCAACTCTGAGGGGTGAGCAGTTAAGTACCAGCAGACACAGAGAAGCAGGTTCTAGTTGCAGCAGGAAAGAGGGAACAAATCTGACAGGCTCAAAGGCATTTTGTCAGTGTCTCCAACATTAATCGCTGGCGTATTTATGGAGCATCTATGTTCCTGAACTCATTATTTCTTATATCGTCATAAACCTCAGGCTCGGGAGGATTTGTGAAAGTTGTCAGTTCCCATCACTTGGTTGATGCTTGCAGGGACCATTTCTGCCAAAGGCGTACCCAGTGCTGCTTGGATTCTCCTGTGACCTGAAACTCCCCCTCCAGGAGCAGCTTCATCTCTGAGTGGCTAGGCCAGTTTACATTTTTTTTTTTTTCTTAAACTGGAGCCAAAATGAATCCCCTGCTGCTTTAATCCACTGAGGCTGATTTATCCCTGAGGGCCAAACACAATGAATCAAAACCCTTGTTATGCCCAATAGCTCTTTAATAAAAGGGAAGGCATGTCTCACACTCTCCCTCTTCTATGGGCAAAACATCCCTGAATCTTTCAAACAGGCTTCTTGGGGCATGATTGTGTGTGTGTGTGTGTGTGTGTGTCCACCTGGTCTTGTGCAAATGATAATTATTATTATCATAAATAGTACATGCATTGGTTCAGGCAGTGTTCTAAGAGCTCATATAAATCCCTACAGCAATCTTCTGAACTGATTACTAGGATTATCCCATTTTACAGATGAGGAAAAATAAGACAAGGATTTGAATCCAGAATGCACACATCTCCTATGCTCTTATTTGTCTGTTTCAACCATACCTTTTCGGAAGACAGAAGCCATTTACAATTTCCTGTGGGAAATTCATGTTTCTAAATTTGTTCCACATGAACATGTGCTTGTAACTTGTAATGTGTTGTCTTGATTAAGCCTCTCAACACTCAGCAAACACTATCAGCCCTGTCTGTCCTGCTGAGAAATAGACTCAAAGTGATTAAAGAATAACAATTCAGTAGAGAGAAAAAAAAAAAAAGATCAGGCACTTCTGGGTCAAAACCATGGAGGTTCCATTCTACTGAGGTTTGCCCTGGGCTCCAACTGCCTGTGGTGAATGAATAAGGAGCCCCTTCCTACATCGCACAGCCAGGCCCCCCATGACTAGTGACCCCTAGCAGTATGAGAATGGGGCAAGGGGCTTTCTGGTTTATGGTTTGTTCTCAGGCATTCAGAGGAAAAATCACCCCCAAAACTGGTTACCTGAACCTCCTTCAGCCTTACTATTTATCTTTTCCTTAATCCTGAGGTCCTCAGCTCACATGCACTGCCATGTAGATTCAGCTTTTAGAAGCTGTCCAAATCATTTACTGAAATGTTCATTTCTATACCAGTGCAATGGCTAGCTTTGATTTTTATAGAGCTGCTTACAAAGAGAAAATCTGAATGTAGGAATCTTGATTTGTGGGTTGCTAAAATAACTTGGGTCTATGCAAGTGGCCCCCTAATGATGAGGGCCCAGAAGCAATGGGCAGGGATGCTCCCTGGAGTGAACCCCAGGAGTCTAAGTGAGGACCTGTTCTTCCATGTCTACCACCAACAGGTTGGATAAGGGTTTGTTGAGATTAACACATTTCTCTTTTGAGGTGTAAACACTCTTAGAGGATATAAAGCAAGTGGATAAATCTCATAGAATAAGTTGCTTTATTGGGCTACAGTTTACAGAGACAGACTTTAGGGGAATAAGTGATTTGTTGGAAAAGGAGGAATCAGAAAGGGTGGAAAGATCAAAGGGTGTCTCAGGCTTGTCTTCTCTTGGCTTTCTCCAGCTCTTTCCTCTCCATCTTAATTATAAATCATTAGGTCTAGAAGGTCCCACTTGGATTCCTGGACACATTTAGGTCCAGGTCACTAGTCACTGGTCATGCCAACCTGTGGAATCTTGTACATAAGGCAAGTGTAAGAAAGACACTCATTATCTTTTGATCAAATTTACCCAAGTATTGGATTGAATGCTGTGTCAGTTTCTCACTTTGGGCAAATTCTTCAGTGTCTGCAGTCCACAGTGTTTTCTTCTGAAAGTGAAACTAATACCGACTTTTTGAGACTTGGGAATTGGGCTAATGTCTTACACTGTCAGAGTAAAGCTTGGCACGTGGTAAATGCTCAGTAAAATACAATACCATTACAATTATTGTTGTTTGAATATTAGATTGTGTATTTATTGAAAAGTGAATGAAGAGTTCTCCTTTTACATAGTTTTCTTTTCAATTTAAATAGATATTTGATTTGGAAACAGAGAATCCTTAAAAATTATGTTGAAACGGTACATCAGAGAACTGCCCCTGCAGTTTAGAAGCGTTAACCAATCCTCTAGAATTAAACTAGAACTGAGTGGTTTCTTAGCAAGGAAGTTTGGAGTTTTCAGACACATCTTTTTTTCTTTTACCTCATTTGCAAATACTTATCTCTGATTTAAATCATTCAAATGACTTCAGAAACACAATGGAAGCAGAGCAGAACTAAGTGTTTCCAACTGTCAGGTCTGCTGAGGGATGATGTAAAATGGGACATTTAGCTGGCATCCTGCAATGATCTGTAAATAGAATAAACTAAGCATCCACATTTAGTGGTTAAAAATAGTGTTTCTTGTAAATGCAGTGTGCCTGGAGACCTCAGGGTTGACGTGGGTGCCCGTGGGTCTGGGCAAATGTGCTTGCAGGCAGGGGCACTCCGATAGGTCAGGTAAAAGGTTCTTAGTCTCTGGATTCAACTTTAATTGGATAAAATGAAGTAAAACTGGCCTTTCTTCTTTCTCCGATGTCATCTTCAAATGAATTATGGACTGAATCTGCAGAGGTAAATCTAGTGGAAGAATTGAACAATCCATTGCTTTACTACCAATTATCAATTGAAATAGTCCACTGAAGACCTGACTACAAAGACAAGGCTGCTCCCCTTCATCCTTCAGACAGTATTTCAGTGTTAATAAGGTTTTGGTTTTTTGCTGTGTGTGTGTGTGCGTGTGTGTGTGTGTTTAGCAGACTCCCCTCACTGTCCTATTCATCGTTAATTGTGTTGTTAGTTAAGAACACGTGTAGTTGACTTATGGTGCTTTATTTCTTTTCTACAAATTATACAGTAGAGCTATTTATTGTCTGTTTTACAGGGAGCTTTAAATATAAAAATGGTTAATCCAGAAACTTTTGCTTTGATTGAACAAGCAAAATGCGTTACTACTTTATGCATGAGACCTTCTTTCAACAAGGGGACAATGTTTCACAGCCAACAGTGAAAAGCCACATGAGATAGGAAGGCCATATCAATTTTTTTTTCCTGAGTAAAACATTTGCTTTTAATTTATTATTCCATGCATGTATATATAGCAGTTACCATCTTCCAAGTAATCTCTATTCTTTGCAAATACCATTTAATCTGCATAAGGATTAAATGAATAAAGCACTGTAAACTTTCCTGTTTTATACATGGGAAAACAAAAACACAGAGTGAAGCTGAGCAACTTGTCCAAAATTGTACAGGTACTAAGTGGGAGAAGTGGATCTGAACCCAGGCAGTGTTTATGAGCTCAGTCAGCACTCTATGAGTTGTTCACACCTCTAAATTTAGTGTAATAAAAGCTACAATAAGCACAGCAATAAAGCCTGCCAGTGTAAACATTGTCGCTCTTGTGCCTTTATAATGCTGTTCGTTTTGAATCCCATATATAAATTCTCATCCATGCTTTCTTTTTGATATGAAAATAACATCAAATTTGGTGATTTTGAATAAACAGCCAAATAGGAAATTTTGAAAAGGTGGACCTAAAAGCAAGTAGTATTGGGAGAAAACATTGTAGACTTAGAACTGAGTGTTATCGGGAAAAGCTTTATGTTTGGATCTGTAGGGAAAGAACAGATTGGCCAAGATGGCCGTGGTCAGGCTCTCTCGACCCACGATTTGTAAATACATGGTAATGTAACAGCTGAGATCACTTATCGCACTGCGATGCACCTCACATGTACCTGCTTGGCCATGGGCCACTTTTACTCCGTAAACATATGTAAGCTCCAGCTGAAAAGCCCTTGTGACTGCCTGCTGGGTCCACCAAGAGAGAATATAGCATGTCTTGCTATTGTGCCATCCTGGAGAGAATAAACATGTCTGCGGTTCCTATGACTCCGTAGGTTTTCTTTCAGCTTCCCCGCTCATGCCTTGCCTACCCAGAGTTCATAAACAGTGAGATACAGCGAGACACGGTCAATAGTGCGGCCCTTGGGATCATCACCTGATGGGGCTGGAGGCTCAGTATTTTTTTTTAACCTTTATTTTTGGAGATGAAGAACCCAAGGTAGGGAAGGGGGAGTGACTGAACCAGAGTCATACATCCCACTAGTGACAGAGCTCCATCTGGACACATGACTTCCAGCTCCTAAACCAGCCTTTCTCTTGGACCATTCCCCTGAAATAGCTTCAGACATCGCAGCCCAGAAGACAGGTCAAAGACGTGCTGAAGTCTGAATCCAACAGATGCCCTTGGTCTTTTCCATATTCTCCAAGCAGTTTAACAGTTTTTCCATAGAATCTAGAACAATATGTGTGCCAGGTGCACAGGTTGTCTGGCTCTTTGGCACGGAGGAGATATCTATTTTTTGAAAAGATGAACAACTGGTGATTATCACCTGGATTTGTCTTCTGTTAATTGATGATGAGTGTTTTCAGTTCATTTCAGTCACCTAGTCGTGTCTGACTCTTTGAGATCCCATGGACTGCAGCATGCCAGGCTTCCGTGTCTTTCACCAACTCCTGGAGCTTGCTCAAACTAATGTCTGTTCAGTCGATGATGCCATCCAACCATCTCATCCTCTGTCATCCCCTTCTCCTCCTTTCTTCAATGTTTCCCAGCATCAGGATCTTTTCCAATGAGTCAGATTTATGCATCAGGTGACCAAAGTATTAGTTGTAGCTTCAGCATCAGTCCTTCCAAAGAATATTTAGGACTAATTTCCTTTAGGATTGACTGGTTTGATCTCTTTGCTGTCCAGGGGACTCTCAAGCATCTTCTTCAACCCCACAATTCAAAAGCATTAATTCTTCAGTGCTCAGCCTTCTTTATGGTCCAACTCTCACATCCATTCTCACAGGCTTCCCTTGTGGCTCAGCTGGTAAAGAATCTGCCTGCAATGCGGGAGACCTGGGTTTTATCCCTGGGTTGGGAAGATCCCCTGGAGAAGGGAAAGGATACCCACTCCAGTATTCTGCCCTGGAGAATTCCATGGACTGTATAATCCATGGGGTCACAAAGAGTCAGAGATGACTGAGTGACTTTTTGTTTCACTCACATCCATACAAGACCACTGGAAAAACTATAGCTTTGATTATACAGAGCTTTGTCTGTAAAGTAATGTCTCTGCTTTTTTAATATGCTGTCTAAATTTTGAGAGTCAATTCTCAGGTAGATTGATAAGAAGTCTGGGGTCCCTGAGGAGGAGAAAGGGGTCTGGGGCTCTCAGGGAGAACAGGACAAACATTTTTGCTGCATTGCTTTGTCTTAGTCAATATAGCCATGTATCTTGTTCAAGGACATGTTTCTCTTTCTTTACAGGAACCTTCTGACTAATTGTGTTATTTTAAGACTATGTTGTGAGAATGGGTCTGATAAAACCTTTCTATTGCTAATTCTAATCTTGTTAAATTAAAATGTATCTTGTGGGAGTGGGTTGGTAAAAGTGTATAAGGCCTTGATAAGACTAGTGAGGGGGCTCTCTGCCCCCCTTCTGTCTCTGTGTCAGAAGCTTTCTCTGTCCCTTTTTATACTTTAATAAAACTCTGCTACACAGAAGGTCTTAAATGATCAAGCCTGATCCCTGGTCCCAAAGCTAAATCTTCTTCAGAGATCACAAATCTGACACCATTCACGGTAAGCTATCAGTTTGTCATAGATTTTCTTCCAAGAAGCAAGTGTCTTTTAATTTCATGGCTGCAGTCACCATCTGCAGTGATTTTGGAGCCCAAGAAAATAAAGTCAGTCACTGTTTCCATTGTTTTCCCATCTATTTTCCATGAAGTAATACTTTGGCCACCTCATGCAAAGAGTTGACTCATTGGAAAAGACTCTGATGCTGGGAGGGGTTGGGGGCAGGAGGAGAGGGGACAACAGAGGATGAGATGGCTGGATGGCATCACCAATTTGATGGACATGAGTTTGAGTGAACTCCAGGAGATGGTGATGGACAGGGAGGCCTGGCGTGCTGCGATTCATGGGGTTGCAAAGAGTCTGACACAACTGAGCGACTGAACTGAACTGAATAGGACTGGATGCCATGATCTTAGTTTTTTGAATGTTGAGTTTTAAGCTAGCTCTTCCACTCTCCTCTTTCACTTTCATCAAGAGGCTCTTTAGTTCTTCTTTGCTTTCTGGAATAAGGGTAGTGATGAGTTTTTTAACATGGTTCAATTTCAGTTTTCTCAACTATCAATGATCATGTCAGATGAACTTCTAGAGTGAGCCTGACTGGTACTTGATTTTGGAAAACCAGAGTGAAGACACCCTTTGGTGGAACACAATTATCAGTGTCCCTTACCATTTTCCAGAGGTGGGAATATCACTGCAGCACTGGGGGCTCCGCTGCACCAGGGCTCAGGGTGGGATGTCACGTGCTTTAGCTGGAGGGGGGATTTTCTCTCAATCCGCCATGGCCTTGCAAGGTGTCCAAGCATCTGCTCCCATCTGTCTTGGGCTGGGGAGTGCATGGAACACTGAGTCTGAAGATTGTTCATGTAGGGTGGGCTAACTGGATGGGGGCCTGGAGAGACTCTCTGGGCAGGGCTGTGGATGCTCACCCTGGGTCACTTATGAGGTCTGGGCAACTCAAGGGCCAGTTTGATGCTGATGTGGCTTTCCTGCAGCTCCAAGACACTGTTGGGAGATTAGGGGTTGTTAACCTCTTCCTAAATATCATATTGAAAAGCAGAGACATTACTTTTCCAACAAAGATCCATCTAGTCAAGGCTATGGTTTTTCCAGTGGTCATGTATGGATGCGAGAGTTGGACTGTGAAGAA
>NW_011494602.1:4583955-4609115 GCF_000754665.1 Bison bison bison | reverse complement strand
ATCTTTTAATTTCATGGCTGCAGTCACCATCTGCAGTGATTTTGGAGCCCAAGAAAATAAAGTCAGTCACTGTTTCCATTGTTTTCCCATCTATTTTCCATGAAGTAATACTTTGGCCACCTCATGCAAAGAGTTGACTCATTGGAAAAGACTCTGATGCTGGGAGGGGTTGGGGGCAGGAGGAAAAGGGGACGACAGAGGATGAGATGGCTGGATGGCATCACCGACTCGATGGACATGAGTTTGAGTGAACTCCGGGAGATGGTGATGGACAGGGAGGCCTGGCGTGCTGCGATTCGTGGGGTCACAAAGAGTTGAACACGACTGAGCGACTGAACTGAACTGAACTGAACTGAATCTCTTCTGAGTTGTTGGCCCCTTTGATGAAGCCCCTGGAATAATATTGTTGTCAGCATTTTATTAAGGTAAATTTTCATATTGTAAAATGAACATATGTTATGTGCAGTTGTGACAAATGTATGCATAATCACCTCCCTATCTTAGAGGCAATAACTGTTATTTCTACCACCAAAGATACTTGTGAACTGCATGCTATCTGCAGTCTTTTGTGTGTAGCTTTTTTCCCTCCTTATAATGTTTTTGGGCTTCATGTTATTGTGCATATAGCTGTTTGTTGGTTTTATTATGGCATAATTCAATAAGATTTTTAAAATAAGATTTTTAAGTATATAATTTTATACATGAACGGAAGGTATTCTGAAATACAGTTGTCAGCATATTTTTGAAAAATATTAATTATGTAATATTTGGTAATTATTCCTCTTTCCTAATGCATCTGGTATGTATTTGGTATGTATGCCTCTTTTTTAATGCATTAATAGTAAGCTCTAGCCATGGGTCTAATAGTCGAGTAAGTACTGTAATCGTGAAGTAGCCCTGAGCATGTGTGATGGACATCTGGCATATCTGTAATCCCATATGAAAACATCTGTCATGGTTTTATTGGTGGAAAAATAACAAATATTACCAATATTAAAGTGGTTTATTATCTACACCCTTAATTAAAGAAATTACTTCATTAGAGGCTAGTAAAAAGAAAGCTGTTTTGCCCTCCTGACCATGGGCCCCCTGACTTCCATGGACAGCATGCTGTAAACCCTGGTGATTCATCGTTGTTACATGTGCTGGTTGTCTTGACTGCATCGTTCCTGTCACTGTCTTTTTGGCCTTTGAAATCTCTAATACAGTCTTTGGGGGCTGGACAACTGTCTTCACCAACTCTTCTCTTACGTGTGGAACGGAAGCTTTTAGTCAAAAGGTCTGTTCAGGTCTCTGAGTGGACTCGGGGAGGCACTATGGATAAGAGAAATACTTCTGTGAACAAGAGGGTCACATACAGTTTTCTAAGAGAGTAATGATTAATCCTTGGAAATATCCCTTCTGAGGCATTAAGAGAGAAATTCTCTCTTCCCCCAGAAGAATGCCCGAGACATTCTTAGACCACAAGGGTCATGCCAGTAGAACCAAGGACAAGAGAATTCCTGTTGCCCACATAACAGCTGACATAGAAAAGCATTCATTTTATTGTTTGAATGCAAAGCATAACATTATATTTCTACAAATATATTCCTTAGATCTGGAAATAGTAACTAAAATAATGTCACACTTTGATGTCTGTATTCTAAATGACTAAAAATTTTGTCAGCTGAGGCTACAAATGAGAAATAGAGGCCCCATGATGATCTAGTCCACTGAAGTGTCAAGTTTAAGTTTCCTAGTTCAGAATTAAGGGAGCCACAGGGTGAGAAGCAATCTGTGTCCCTAATCGTGTTGACAGCACTTTTCTTCAGGCTCTGATTCAGAGCTCATCTGCTCCCTGCAGATAGATAGCCCTGAGCTCAGCATTGCCAGGCTGGTTTCCATGGTGCTAATTTGCATACCAAACCAGGACTTGTATTTTTGTGTTTGCCTCACACATTTCCAGTGCTAAGTGTTCTTCTAAGAAAGGGATTAGCGTGCTAGCCAATTAAGAGAGTATGCCAGAAATAAAGCACCCAGGGAATTATTCTTCAAGTTATATTACTGCTGTTATGCCCAAGAACAGAAAAATGGTCGGTTGGCTTTCTTAGGCCAGCCCTGAGTCTTAAAGATAAAATGTCTCCAGTGAGATCTGGAGTGGTGTTTTTTCTTACTGTATGTTTTAAGACATTTGCAAATGATTAAAACAGATTGTGTGTGTGTGTGTGTGTGTGATCTTATTGTGGAGCAGGAGTGGATTTCTGGAAGATTGACTTTCAAGATTTTGTTTGTTTTTGTGGCTGTGGGTCTCTCTAGTGGAGACATATTGCCCCGTACACTTTGAAATATTTTCTTAAAAGACATCATGTTTTTTAGAAATTTTCCAAATTCTCTGAATCAGCGTTTTTAATCAGCTTTAATCATCAGGACTATAGCTGGAAGATGTTTGGTTCTAGAATGTCTCTATTGAATACTACCTAGCAACACAAAAGATTGAAGGTCTGATACAACCACATGGATGAATCTCAAAAACATGGTGCTGAGTGAAAGAAGCTTTGACAAAAGAGTGTATACTGTTTGATTCCATTTAAGTGAAGTTCTAGAACAAGGAAAATTAATTGATGGTTTAAAAAAAGGACCAGTAGTTGCTTTTCAGTGGTGGGGGCAAGGATTGGGGTGATAAATATGTTTCATATTTTGATGGGGTTTGAGTTACATGTGTGTACATTTAAAACTCAGGAAGGTATAGTTAAGATTTGTGTGTTTCACTATATAATGTATATTCAGTTCAGTTTTATCTCAAAAGTATGCTTCCCTCATAGCTCAGTTGGTAAAGAATCTGCCTGCAGTGCAGAAGACCTGGATTCAATTCCTTGGTTGGGAAGATCCCCTGGAAAAGGAAATGGCAATCCACTCCAGTGTTCTTGCCTGGGAAATCCCATGGACAGAGGAGCCTGGCAGGCTATAGTCCATGGGGTCGCAAAAAGTCAGGCATGACTTAGCGACTAAACCACCACCATAAATTAATAAAATTTTTTATTGCAAAATCTGGGGTTATTGTATTAGATATTTAGAAAAACTCAGAGCTCCATGGTGCAGTTGGTTAGCATGCAGTACTTAACACACAAAAACTGGACTTTGAACTAAAGTAGCATAATTAGTGGCAGTTCAATCAACAGTACTTGCAAATCATGCGTGCATATGTTCATTCTGTTACTTCAGATATTTACCTGAATCTCTAGATCCCTGTAGAAAGGTGTCTGCTTCCAGAAACACTATCTTGGTTTATAATTTTTATGTGCTCAACCATGATTTGATTGGATTAGAAAGTGAACCATTTGGCCTTCGTTTTGATCCATCTTCCTTCACCCTGTTTCTCAGGGAAAGCTTAGTTTTTAATCTCTGTAAAATGCATCAGTTCTCAGACAGTGAGCTGACTGATGGTTCAGAAAATCGTGGCTTCTAAAATGCTACTATAACTCTGGAGTGATCTTTTGCTTTTACCAATGCTTTGGCTTTGAAAAAAGCCACTTGAACTTGGCAAGGAACCTGAGGAAGTGGGACATGAGGCAGATGGGTCTGATGGAAGTTGGCTCTGAGTTCTTGCCTTGAAGTTACAGTCAGTCCTTATTACACAGTTGATAGAAATGTGAATGCACAGATGAGGGCTAGGAAAGTGAGCAACGGAACACACCTTCAGTAATGTCTAGGTGCAGAGAGAAGGACTCCTCGCTCTCCATCTATCTCCTTGGTGGATTTTTTCCTCTGCTGATGCCTCTCTCTCCTCTGACTCCATGCTGCTGGAGAAATCACAGGGTAGCTCATCCACGTTCCCTACACAAGGCTGTGCATTTCCATCCCAGCTGTGATGCTTTCTGAGGCTTCCTCCCTCCGCAGAGAATTACCCTTGTCTGATGGAGCTGTCTTGTCAGAGAAATACAGATCCACCCCCAACACACACACACACACACACGCACACACACACACACCCCTCTCCCCTCAGCCAACAGGCCTGTTAAAAGTAGTCCAGCTCCAGAGTTCCCTTGGGGATCAGGGCAAAGGCTGTGCTCAGACACTTGTCTTCCTATTTATCTTCCCCATGAGAATGGTGAAGGGCCTCAAAGGAACTCTAAGGGAACTGATACTAACCAGACTTCTTGGCCTTCTCCAGTCAATATAAATTGATCAGAGGCCAGTCAGGAACTTCAGGCAGGGCTTTACTGGGGCCCCTGCACCCACAGGAGGGAGTAAAATAAGTCGTTTCCTTTCCTAGCTACCCAAGGCAGGTGTGGGAGAGCTCCTTACATGGGGTGAGGTAGAGGTGTGTCCAGGGGTCGGATCGGGAGGGGGTGCTTGGGTGGTTTGCCCAGCTCTATGGTGGTGTCGAGTGCAAGGTGCGTGTGCAGACCCTGCTTTTGCTCCCGGCACCGTTTTTGCTCCCAGATCTTCCGAAGTGGCAGTTGGCCTTTTTGGGTCCTTTCACATCTTATTGTCCATAATTTGTCCCAAATGTGCACACACACACAGTAATTTTTAGTCCCTGGTAGTTTCTTTGTATTTTGTTGCTTGAGGAGATGTTTTTCCAGGTGCAGGCACTGCAGTCAAGGGTCCCAGGTCCCAGCGTGTCTCAGGACCAAGGGACCCACCTTAATCAGTAAGTAATCTTAATATTAGAGTCAGCAGCAGTGCTGGCTGCCTCTAATATGAATTTACATGTGGTACTTAGGTCTGTGTAATGAGGTATTGGCCATTTTCATATTTTCCTTACCTGAAACCAGCTGCATCTTATGCTTGGGGAGAGTGACTTTTCTTGTATGAAACAGAGCCAAGAATAATCACCCTCCCACATATTATTAATAATATACGAGAGAAAAACAGGAAAAGCATGCTTTCAACATTTTACTTGTCTTGCTTCCTTACACCATCTGAAAAGTCTTCATTTACACTCATTCCATCTGTAGAACTTTCAACAGGAGGGACACATACAGAAGTATAAATCCTTGAGTCATTAGCACATTCATTCCAGACACTTTGTAACTCCTGGGAGCCAAGAGCCTCTATGTTTTCTCTCTGGGGAAAAATGACTTCATCCTTCAGTCACCTCTTCTGTGTCTGAAAGGGCCACCATTTGTTGCAAAGTGACTGTTCTCTTCAAAGTAACTGTGATGATAGAGTCATGGAAAAAATTTACCTGTTTACTCTGCTTACTTTACATTGAAAATAATGTTTATGCTCATTTGCATTTTAATGAAATGTGAAAGGAAGGGAAATCCATTTCTTCGTCTCTAGAGAAAAAGTTGGGGTGCCCTGGAGGGCTTCTCAGCCTACTTGCAGCATGAATTTTGTTTTAAGCAAAAACCCTAGCAGTTTCTTTTTAAGTAAGGAGAATCAACAAGAACAGTAAAAGACTGTTTCAAATAGCTACAGAACAGCGCTGCGTGATGATTGCAGAATCCGCATTTCACCCACAGGGAGGACGCTCTTCCGGCGGTTCTTCCGGTCCCAGGGGGCTCACTCCTGTGCCTGGTGGTCAACTGGTTATTGTTTGGAGCCATCCGGACAGCTGAACTGTCTCTCTCTCATTCCAGCAGCCAGCCTGATCATGTTCTCCTGAAAAACAAGGATGAGAGCAAGCAAGCTATCCACTCTTCATGCCTCTGCCTGGGTCACATTTGATGAGATCCCACTGGCCAAGCTATGTAACGTAATCAGGCCCGGGGTTACTGTAGGAGAACCTGCAAGATGAGTGGGCAAAGGTGTGAATACTGGGAGGGATTAAGAATTATAGGCATTGATGCATCAGGTTTACACAACTCTAGAATTTTATCAGGTGAAATACAAATCTCCCTAGTTGGAACCTTAAAGCTCGAATTTTAACTTCATATTTTCTTTCTTTTTTTTTTCCTATCCAGACACCTGGCTCCTACTCATTTTGATCTTTTTCATTTACCATTAGAAATTTTGCACAAATCATTTCTCCTCTTGGAATATCTTTTCCCCCTCTTCTGTTTGTCTATCCAAGCCCCAAGTACTTCTCAAAACCCAGCTCAAATTCACACTTTCCTGGAAACCAAATGTCAGTATCATTGCTCAACACTGACATACTACCTGCTATTAATGATCATGTTTATGTGTGTAAATGTCTTATGACTTCAATATAAGTTCCAGTAAGTTTCTTAAATTCAGGGTCCATGTCTTATTTGTCTTATTTGTGTCCCCAAAATGTGTTTATTCTATGTTATTGTTCAGCCACGCGGTCATATCAGACTTTTGTGACCCCATGGACTAAAGCACAGCAGGCTTCCCTGCCCTTCACCATCTCTGGGAACTTGCTCAAACTATAGTAAGAGCTTAATAAGTATGTTGATTAACTGGAGATCTGTTCTCCAAATTCAATGCCGATTTCCTCTTCCTCATCTCTACCTACATTATATTCCTTTTCTAAGTTAGCTTCTTGAATATCATCTTCAGTCAGTACCAGCTGCCTTAGCTATGATATTGAGAACAACTCTACAGTTACACACAGAGTACATCATGTGAAATGCCAGTCTGGATGAAGCACAAGCTGAAATCAAGATTGCCAGGAGAAATATCAATAAACTCAGATATGCAGATGACACCATGCTTATGGCAGAAAGCGAAGAAGAAATAAAGAGCCTCTTAATGAAAGTGAAAGAGCAGAGTGAAAACGTTGGCTTAAAACTCATCATTCAGAAAACTAAGATCATAGCATCCAGTCCCATCACTTCATGGCAAATAGATGGGGAAACAGTGGAAACTGTGACAGACTTTATTTTTTGGGGTTCCAAAATCACTGCAGATGGTAACTGCAGCCATGAAATTAAAAGACACTCGCTCCTTGGAAGAAAAGCTATGACAAACCTAGACAGCATATTAAAAAGCAGAGACGTTACTTTGCCATCAAAAGTTTGTGTAGTCAAAGCTATGGTTTTTCCAGTAGTCATGTGTGGGTGTGAAAGTTGGACTATAAAGAAAGCTGAATGCCGAAGGATTGATGCCTTTGAGCTGTGGTGTTGGAGAAGACTCTTGAGAGTCCCTTGTACTGCAAGGAGATCCAACCAGTCCATCCTTAAGGAAATCAGTCCTGAATGTTCATTGGAAGGACTGATGCTGAGGCTGAAGCTCCAATACTTTGGCCACCTCATGCAAAGAACTGAATCATTGGCAAAAACCCTGATGCTGAGAAAGATTAAAGGCAGGAGGAGAAGGGTCGACAGAGGATAAGATGGTTGGATGGCCTCACTGACCCAATGGACATGAGTTTGAGCAAGCTCTGGGAGCTGGTGATAGGGCAGCCTGGCGTGCTGCAGTCCATGAGGTTGCAAGGAGTCAGACACAACTGAGCGACTGAACTGAAGTGAACTACAGTCATAACCAGAAAGAGCTGGAATGAGCATCATCACGGATTACTAACATCTGTTATGGATGCAAGAAGGGGATGAACCATTCATATTTGGTACCAAAGCAATTCTTAGTTCTTCTTTGAATGGCCTTATATTTTCTAAGCTCTGGAGGAAAGTAGTGATGATAATCATTAAAAAAAAAATTCGTTCAAGCACAGTATCTTCATAAGAGGCAGTAAAGTGCTAAGGGTGGGGCCTCGGTTGACCAACCTGACTATAGATTCTGGTTTTGCTGATTTCTAACTCTGTGTCTTTGGGAAAACTATATAATCTTAGGTTTCCGGCGTTTCCTCATGTACTAAGAAATAACACTATATGACACATGATGAATAGGGTTGTTCTTGGTCCCTAGTAAGCACTCAACAAATACTAGCTACTAATTTATTAGTAAGCAGCAGAAAAATTTGCAAATGAGGCAAATATACATTTAAAATGAAAATAAATACAACTCCTAAGTTGGAAGTCTTAGATGATGATAATTGATGAGAAGAATGGAAGATTGTTGAGCCTGGGTCTAACAACATGTCAACTACTTGCAAGAAACCAGGAACTACTTTGAGCAATGATTCCATCAGCACCTAATTTCAGTCAAGTTTAATTCCAGATGGAGCACCACCAACTCAGATTTGTTACAGGGATTTATAGCAATTGTAACTTAGACAATTGTGGGGGCTACTAAACAGTGTCTGTTGGTCTGTCATTTGCACATCTGAAGCTGGAACTTGAAACCTACAAGGAAGAGAAGACAAGTGTAACATGGGCAAGAACAGTACAGGCTGGAACTCATGACCAGGAATGGGACAGATGCCACCAAAACAGACTGAACCTGTGACAATTCTCACTTCCTCTGACCTTGACAGGCAGGTATCCAGGAGAAGCCTCTTCATGGAGCTAGACACATGACTGACCAGGAGGCATAGAATGTAAGAGCAGAAAAAGGCAGAGTCATTGCGTGTCCATTAAGTGATCCATCAGATAAGGCAATGGACTTGAACTAGAAACATGGTGTGTGTGAGCTTCTGAGTGTGAGGACCAGTATGGTTGTCGCTCACTTCTTCCAGCTTCTACACAGCATCTCTTGGGACCCACCCTCATCAGAGATATGCAGGGAAGGAAACTGGGACTTTTGTTCAGCTCAGCTAAGCTGACGCATGGCAGAGTGGCCACTAGTCACCTTGTCTGACAACAGGAAGAGAACCAGCTTCAGCTTAGGAGATCTGTCCGTGTGACCTTAGGTACAACCACATAACCTCTCTGTCTCGGTTTTAGGTCTTAATACTCTCATGTGTAATAGGGAATGCAGGGGTGACTTTTTCAACCCTCGAGGCCCCTTCCAGTTCTAAGTCTATACTTTTGTCATCCTGTCTTTGTTCCGTTTCTTGTGTCTGTCAGTCTTGCTTCCACATTTACTGCAATTCTGTGAGCTCAGCCAGAGGGAAAGCCAGATAAGAACAATGGAAGGAGCCTGTGTGTTAGTCTAAGCTCTCAGAGCCGCTGAGGTAAATGGTGGGGTCAGAGGGCAATTGTCAGTGCTGGAATTAAATATTTACTGCGTTAACCATGACCACTCGTGGATTTCCGGGGAAATTGACCATATTGACTGAGATGTTTCACTCCAGTTTTTCTAATGATTAGCAGTCTTGACTCAGTTTGCCAGCTCTCAGGGGACTTCATGGTATTCATCTCCATTAATTTCTTTGCCTCCCTCCAGTTATAAGCAATGATCATCCTGGCAGTTTTACTCCTCGAGTAAGCACTGGCGCGCCTCTTGACGTCCTCAGGGCTGGTGCCCTCCATGCAGACGCTCATTTAGGTTCTGACATGAACTCAACCGAGTGCTCTCACCGCAGAACCACGCTGGGGGGGGGGGCGTTCTCGGGGAAGATGCTATCATGGCATACTCTGGAGCAGAAGATTCTGGGAAAGCTGAAGGGAACTGTTTTGGGGGCTTTTACTTACATCTTTCCCCTCTCACCCCAAACTGGTGAGTTAACCAGTCCTAGGTACTGGTTCACAGTCTCCCCCTGGCAGTCCCCTCTCTGGGGATTGCTGTTGTCCAGAGAGAGCTGTCTTGCTCATCATTACATCCTTTCTTGCTGCAGACATCCAGTAAGTATTGATTCCAGTACAGGAATCAACCTGTACTGGATTCCACCCCGCTCTCCAGTTCAGGACAACTCTGTAGGGTCATCTCAGTTCATAGCTCCAGTAGGGTTGGCTGAGACTTCTTTAGCAACTGCGTCACAGACTAAGTTCTCCTTCCTGGACCTGCTTCCTTCCCTTCCTACTTTTCCTCCTTTCTCCTCCCTTCTGTAGGTGCTGATCCCATAGGTATCTCATAATAGATACTTGTGTAGAAATCTCTATCTCAGTGTCTGCTTTCCAAGTAAGCAAAGCTGCAACTGCTGGAACATGGAGAGACATCAAAACTGGGGAGGCAGAGACACATGGGATGGAAGCTACCTAGTAACTCCTGGTTCCTGGATGTTGAGTTTCTTCTCCCATTTATAAATTGGCTTTGTTGAGAGGATTAAAGGCCACTTGCTTACTAAACAAGCACTCTGCTTATAAACACTCTCCTTTTAGCCCCTCACAACACTTATCACCTTCCAGCCTATCTAATTTGCTCAGGTATTGGACAAAGATCTTTGTTTTGTTTGATAATATGTTATAAACACATAGTAGGTGTCGAGAAATACTGAATGAATGAATAACTGAGTAAAAAGAGGCAGTGTGAGACTGTGAGAGCAAAATAGGGCAGAGGCCACAGAGGCTGAATGACACAAGAGAAAGGAAATGAGAAAAAGCAGAAAGTCTCTGAAGATTTGGGGGAAGTACAGTACATAGAGGGCTTCCCAGGTGGCACTTGTGAAGGAACCCAGCTGCCAAAGCAGGAGGCACAAGAGACGTGGGCTCAATCCCTGATCGGGAAGATCCCCTGCAGGAGGGCACGGCAACCCACTCCAGTATGCTTGCCTGGAGAATCCCTTGAACAGAGGAGCCTGGTGGGCTACAGTCCATGGGGTCGCAAGAGTCGCACGTGACTGAACGACTAAGCAACCAGCACACATGCAGAGGACACAGAAGAGCTTTAAAAACAACCTCAGTTTCTCAACTTTAAGGTGCATCCAATTCCCCTGGAGGGCTTGCTGGGCTCCACCCCAGAGGGTCTGATTCTAGAGGTCTGGGTGGAGCCTGATGATTTTCATTTCTGATGCCTTTCCAGGTGAGGTTACTGTGCTGGTCTGAGTTCACACTGGCTGAGAGCTAGCCTCTGGCTTCCCCCATGGTTTCCAGCCTTGTCCTCTGCTCTTGTCCACTGTGCTTACCCTGCTCTGCTCACTAATGTCTCCTTGCGGTTCCTTGGACTCATCAGTGTTCTCACTTGGCAGAGGTTGTGTCTCCTAATCTTCCTTTGGCTTTGAGACCTTTTCTTTGAGATCTCAGCTCACTTGGGGAGTTCTTGGGAAGCCTTCTTGAGCCTCTCAGACTAGAATAGACCTTCTGTGAGTCACTGCAATAGGCATTCTGTAATCACGACCTCATTTCAATAATGATGTCTTTAAGGAAAGTCCACCATCATGGACTAACAGCTCCATGGTGGCGGGGGTGGTCATGCTTAGCACACTCTGTCTCCTGGTACCTCCTGGAATGCTTGGGGTAAGTATTCGTTGAGTGAGCAGTTTTACCAACCCTCCCCCCAAACACATGCAAGTATGTGAAATTAGAGAAATTGCAAATCCTTTGTATCACAAAATTAAAATAACAGTTCCTATACCCCATTTGTTCCCAGAATTGATATATAAAAGCTAAAAACCAACCCAGGTTATTGTTAAAGCTGTACAACAGGAGAGGATCCTCAGCCTCTTCTGGTACCTGCTTTTACTATTAATTGTTTACCCATCTTGATTCAGTTTAATTTTGGTTATTTTGTTCATTGAAGACATAAAGCATAAAATGTTAGTATTCACCTTGTAACAATAAAACTATAGTTTTAAAGATAATTATTAATAACTCATTCATCTGTTCTCTTTTAGTCTATTTGAAACTCTCATTTCTTATTTCCTCTCAAGCATTATTAGCATTTTTTTTTATTCCAAGGAGAATACATTAAGAGTTATTTCTTTTATTTTCTTCTTTTTAAATTTGGTATCTCAACTTCTATATCAGAATGCACAGGCCAACAGTGAACTTGGAATTCATAAATAAAATGGCAGTTATAACCAGGCATTATTTCTCTAAAGCCTGAGCTCTATCATAATATATCCCAGTATTCATTCTAGGAGTTAATAAAACAATTTTTTGCTAATTTTTTGTACAGTTTATAAGACCTTCAGGGTTTTTATAAAATTCTTTAATCACATCAAAGATAAGTATTTGTATCATTATCAACTCCTCCTTTGATGTTCCTGGGGAAAATTTTTACTGAATACAGTGCATCGGAATTAAGACCATTTTGACTAGTCAAAAGCAGATCTTTCATTTTGGAATATTTTTAAAAGTACTAGGCTAGATGTTATTTTTTAGAAACTCCCCATTCTTTTTTTTTTTAAAGTAGCTTCTATGTTGCTACTCAGTTACACAGAACAATCAGGAAAGGACTAAGGCTGCTTTATTCATCCCTGGGTTAGCAGGGTGCCTTCCACATGGTAAATGCATGGTCAGTGTGTGACTGGTGCCATTAACAAAGTTTCATTATTATTGCTTTACCCAAGGGCACTGCATTTTCTTATGTATGTATTTTGTGGGTTTGCATGACAGTATTATGTTCCTTGAAGAGCAGATAAGAAAAAGTTAGGAAAACGATGTTTTTGATAAACCAATAAAATGCTTATCTTTGTATATAATTCTGTGGTCTGATTTTCAAATAATATTGAGAGTCAAATAGTAAAATCCTTAAATATAATGCTTTATAATCTGTTAAGTATTAAAAGTGAGAGTTATGCTCTCTCATTTTTTAAAAATTGTCACATTTTTTGTTTGGCCAAAGTGATATATTTTTATTCTCCTTCCCACAGCTAATCCACCCCACTTAAAGTAGGCTTTGTTTAGTTGTATGGTAGTTTATTTTTATCTGCATGTGTGTTAAGTTGCTTAGTCATGTCCAACTCTTTGCGACCCCTTGGACTATAGCTGGCCAGGCTCCTCTGTCCATGGGGATTCTTTAAGCAAGAATACTGCAGTGGGTTGCCATGCCCTCCTCCAGGGGATATTCTCTACCCAGGCATCGAACCCATCTCTCCTATGGCTTCTGCACTGCAGGTGGATTATTTACCCCTGAGCCACTGGGGAAGCCATTGTCTGTGTCTACTCAATATATAATTTTGTAATGTAATGTATTTTATATATACATACACATACATACATATTTTAATTATGCAGTGGCTGTTTTTGTACAGCTTCAAGGACATAGATCTTAGAGTTATAAAAGCTACTATTGGAATCTTACCTTCACTATTTTATCAGTTATCTATTGCTAAATAATGCTGCATGACAAATTATTCCAAACCTTGGTTGCTTTAAACAATAAGCATTTACTTAGCTCCTGTACATTTGGGTTGGAGTGGGCAGAGGCCAGCTGGGCAGCTCTGGCCTTCTGGTGTGGCTTACCTGTGTGTCTGGCTGTTGTCCTCTGTCTGTCACCAGTTGGCTGACTATGGTGGCAGGGGTGAATGAGTCACGGGTCTCATCCTTCAGCCAGTTGGTCCAGGGACGTTCACACATTGGCTAGCCTGGGCTCTGAGAGAGAGACAGAGACAGAGACACAGGAAGATTGCAGGTCTAGGCTCCACATGACACGCTGTCACTTCTGGTGCGTTCTCATGACCAAAGAACATCACAAGGCTAGCCAGATTCAAGATCTGTTGGAAAGAGACCCAGTTTCTTGCTGGCCGAAGGTGTGGGTACAGAGAGTCTGCTGACTTGGGGCCATGCGTGCAGTCTACCAAGCTGTTCATGAGCCAGTTGGAGCAATGTCCTCACACCTCTTCTGGGTGAGGAGGAATGGTTAATGCTTTTCTTTTCTGTATAGTGGTGCTTTTCTGTCATGGTAGTGCATTACTTTGATGAAATAAAGACCCTCTCCCTCACCACTAAGGCACAGAGTGAGGCCCATGCCCAGGGTCACTGCCCATGTGATGTGATGAGGGGAGGAGCAGCTTATTGAAAGTATTAGCACCAGGTTTGCAGTGACAGGGTGAGATCCGTGACTTGGTGTTTTGGCTGCCTGTGTGCACCTGGCTTTAGATCAGTGCATGGAACTTTTCTCAGAGGTATACAATGCATGAATGAATGTGCTTCTCTTTATATTATTATTGTGTTGTTATTAATAAAGTAAATAAGTTTTCACTTTAGGATCTTTCAGAGGAACATGGACAC
Organism: Bison bison bison; assembly: GCF_000754665.1. Classification (NCBI taxonomy): domain Eukaryota; kingdom Metazoa; phylum Chordata; class Mammalia; order Artiodactyla; family Bovidae; genus Bison; species Bison bison. The sequence continues at coordinate 4,595,334 of NW_011494602.1, read as the reverse complement.
ACGTACATACAAAACTGAGGATTGTAGAAATCAACCACAAATATCTGAAAGTCCATACAACAACAGTTAATGCTTATGGAGTATCTGTTATATGCTAGTCTCTGTTCTAGGAGCCCCCTGTATTAGCACATCTGAGTTTTAGAAGATACATATCAGGCATCATGAATGTCCCCTTTTTGCAGATGAGGAAATTGAAGTTCATAGATACTGTGTTGTTCCAAGTTACACAGCTCATAAATGGCAGTGGCGAGATATACTCTCAGACAGGGTCGTTCCAGGCTCAGAGCCCTAAGCCTTTGCTCCAGGGGGGACTGCCACACGTGGTCCCCTCGCTGTTCTGGCTGCTTTCCTTTAGGTCACCGCTCAGGAAAGCCCAGCCACGACTGCCAGCTGATTCCGTGGGCACTGTTCACCAGGCTCTGAGTCTACCCTGTTCCCCGCTCAGTACCTAACTAACAGGATTTTCCTTTGCCATCCATTCACATGTTATCATGAAATGGAAAAGGATTTTAATGAGAAATAGTTTCTTTCACCTTTACTGATTTATGAGTGACAAATAAAAATTAAATATACTTTAGTGTACAGCATGATGTTTTTGTATACAAAAAAGTGTTTAACATAATCAAGCTAATTAATAAATCCATCACCTCATATGACTTTTTTATGGTGAAAACTTTTGAAATCTACTTTCTTTAGAAATTTCAAGTATACATTAGTATTGACCAGAGTCACCATGCATGCAGTAGGTCACAAGAATTTAATTTTATTGGAACTGAAAGTTTATATCTTTTGATCCACACTTTCTCTTTTTCCCTGCATCCTAGTTTCTGGTATTCTCCATTAAAAAGAAATAAAGGAAAGAAATAAGGGAAAAAGGAAGAAAATAAAAATAAAAGGACAGAAGGATAAGAAGAGATGGAGGGAGAGGAAAACACAAGAGAAGAAAAGCAAATAGAGTGGATTTCAGTATTTTTCTATTGTCCTCAGTTTGGGGTTCATCCACCCATCACTCTGAGGTGCTCTAAAAGCACACATCATTGAAATAAATTATTTAGGTAGTAAACTGGTTTTCTATGTTCGAAAGAAGATGGTATATGATCTTGCAACTTGCAAAAGTATTCTCCTTGGTTTATTTTGTTTTTATGGTTCTGTACTTGTTTCATTTTATAACAGAATGTAAACACACATGAAAAAATTGCAATTTAAAACAGATTTAAAATCAGGCAGCCCTTTGCCTGCTCCCAGTTGTTACTCATCAAACCCCTTATTGTTATTCTCCAAGTACTTCATAAATTTGTTTTTCAGTCCTCTGCTTTCCTCATATAAACTTTTATGTTCTGCTGCCTGTGTGTTTGGCATATTTGTTAGTAAAAATAAACTTTTTCAATAAACAGTTTTGCTTCCCCAGAGGTTAGGAGAGACTCTGAAGCAGTTGGAGGGGTGATATGGGTCCTGGGATAGAGACAGTAGGCTTCTGATAATAAGCCAAAAGGGCAAGGGATCCTTTAAATATTTTTATCAATAGTCCCTGGTTGTTAGAATATCACCTAAAATATACTCCATTGGTACTGGGTTAGCAATAAAATTAGACTGACTTTGGTAGCAATGCTGCTGCTGCTGCTGCTAAGTCGCTTCAGTCGTGTCTGACTCTGTGCGACCCCAGAGACAGCAGCCCACCAGGCTCCCCCATCCCTGGGATTCTCCAGGCAAGAACAATGGAGTGGCTTGCCATTTCCTTCTCCAATGCTGAAAGTGAAAAGTGAAAGTGAAGTCGCTCAGTCGTGTCCGAGTACTAGCGACCCCATGGACTGCAGCCCACCAGGCCCCTCCGTCCATGGGATTTTCCAGGCAAGAGTACTGGAGTGGGTTGCCATTGCCTTCTCCGTCGGTAGCAATAGAGCTACGTTAACCAAGTCATCAAGATGTCTCCGTGGAAGTGAAAATTCCTAGTTAACGATCACTGCCATCCTCTGGTCTACCTTGCACATGGGGTTGGGGAGGAAAAGCATTGATCACCACCATCCTCTGGTCTACCTTGCATGGAGTTGGGGAGGAAGAGCGTTGATCACCGCCATCCTCTGGTCTACCTTGCATGGGGTTGGGGAGGAAGAGCGTTGATCACCACCGTCCTCTGGTCTACCTTGCACATGGGGTTGGGGAGGAAGAGCGTTGATCACCGCCGTCCTCTGGTCTACCTTGCACATGGGGTTGGGGAGGAAGAGCGTTGATCACCGCCGTCCTCTGGTCTACCTTGCACATGGGGTTGGGGAGGAAGAGCGTTGATCACCGCCGTCCTCTGGTCTACCTTGCACATGGGGTTGGGGAGGAAGAGCGTTGATCACCGCCGTCCTCTGGTCTACCTTGCACATGGGGTTGGGGAGGAAGAGCGTTGATCACCGCCGTCCTCTGGTCTACCTTGCACATGGGGTTGGGGAGGAAGAGCGTTGATCACCGCCGTCCTCTGGTCTACCTTGCACATGGGGTTGGGGAGGAAGAGCGTTGATCACCGCCGTCCTCTGGTCTACCTTGCACATGGGGTTGGGGAGGAAGAGCGTTGATCACCGCCGTCCTCTGGTCTACCTTGCACATGGGGTTGGGGAGGAAGAGCATTGCTGCGGCGGAGGTGTTAGTTCCACCACCCGTGGCCCCTTGGCAGCGTTGCCTCTTCTTGCTGTAGGTACTTGTGACTTCCTAGCTAAGAGATCTCTCTGGCCTCCGGAATGTTCTTAGCATGTGCTGGGCAGGCCGAAAGTGTAGAGTTAAAGCACCTGGAAGCAGCACTCTGCCAGTACGGATGGGTTTGGTCGAAGCCCAAGTCCCCAGGCTCTCAGCTGGGCAAACCCGTGGTGCTTTCTCCACAGCAGGATGGAGACCCATCACCAGTAACGGTCCCTGTTTAATAAGTACCGGCTTCTGGCTTCCTTTACCTCCCTGCCCCACAGCCCCACTTTCCTCGATGAACTCCTGGCACTTCAGCCTTTATCTCAGGTGTGTTTCATAGAGAGCCCTACTGAAGACATCTACCATAAGATTCCAACAATTAAATGAGTAAACCATCCTAATTTTTCAATTAATTTTTCCATGATTTTTTTCCCTCTGTCAACACTTCTCCTTTTCTCCATTTCCCTTGCATTCTAAGGTTACATAGCCTCATCCTATAAGGTAAAGATCACTGAGATAATGTGTAAGAACACTACCAGTGAAGGGATAATGTATAAATTGAGACAGTCAGCAGGTAGAATACAGTGCTGTATGTAGAATGTGATGCTGGACTCTTAATAATTCTTGTGGATGATGCCCTTAAGAAACATAACTCATTAAATTATAAGATGGTTATGCTGCTGCTAAGTCACTTCAATCGTGTCCAACTCTGTGCGACCCCATAGACAGCAGCCCACCAGGTTTCCCCGTCCCTGGGATTCTCCAGGCAAGAACCCTGGAGTGGGTTTCCATTCCCTTCTCCAATGCATGAAAGTAAAAAGTGAAAGTGAAATCGCTCAGTTGTGTCCGACCCTGTGCGACCCCATGGAGTGCAGCCCACCAGGCTCCTCAGTCCATGGGATTTTCCAGGCAAGAGTACTGGAGTGGGGTGCCATTGCCTTCTCCGATAAGATGGTTATAAAAATAGAATAAAGAGTAGGAGATATTCTACAAGCATTTCTTAAATTACTTTTAAAGAGCTTTTATGTCATCAGACATAAAGTAGAAAAACACTTATACTTAAAATCAACACTTGGTATTTCTCAGAAAGTAGAAGTGCCCATAAATTTACTTCCAGTGTTTTGAATGAAAAGTGACAGATGAAGGAGAACATTCGGGAAGGTTTCCTCAGAATTCTCCTACACTGAGTAGGGTGGGCAGCCTCCGTGGTCTGTCAGAGGAGAGGGAATCACTGCTACTGACCAGACAGATGTTGAATTGTTTGGGGCTGGACTGCATGTCAAAGTCCAACAGACCTGACATAAAAAATATACCTTGTGATGTGTCAGAATTGAAAGGAACTGTTTGTGTTCATTAAAGAAGTGAAGCTTTTCTGAAAATTTTATTGCGGTAGTCAAATGTCCATCCCACCGTGTGAAAAGAGTTTCCAGTCCACACCAGATCACCAATTGCTTCGGAAACTGAGTCCCAAGATGGACTCAATGCCAGAATTACCTTTGATACACACGCATTTGAAAAATCTGGCCATTCTTTTCTTTTTGATATTTGGCATCCTTTCTAAAATATAGTCATGGGTACTTTAAAGTAGGACAATTTATTTACAAGTACACAATGTGACTCTTTTTTTTTTATTTTATTTTATTTTTAAACTTTACATAATTGTATTAGTTTTGCCAAATATCAAAATGAATCCACCACAGGCACAATGTGACTCTTAAAGGAAATAAACCCTGAATAGTCAGTGGAAGGACTGATGCTGAAGCTGAAGTTCTGATACTTTGGCCACCTGATGTGAAGAGCCAACTCATTGAAAAAGACCCTGATGCTGGAAAAGGTTGAAGGCAAAAAGAGAAGGAAGCAGCAGAGGATGAGGTGGTTAGATAGCATCACTGATTCAATGGAAATGAACCTGGGCAAATTCTGGGAGATAGTGAAAGACAGAGAAGCCTGGCACGCTACAGTCCATGGGGTCACAAAGAGTTGGAAACAACTTAGCCACTGAACAACAACACATAATGTAACAGTTATCTATGGGTATATAATTGTTGTATTGTATATAGATATATAACATATCTCAAATGTAATTCTGTAAAACAGCAACAATCATTTGTTACTATTATTTATTATGATTCCAGGTCCCAGATGGTAATAATCATTGGAAATCTCTAAGGAATCCTCACTCAAAAGGTGCCTGGAGCCCGAATTACCTCAAAGGCCTTCTTTTCCACCCATACATTTTTCATGACTCATTTTTATTTACTTGTTATTATTTATCTTTAAAAAGTCTTTACTTTTTGTCTGTAGCATACAGCATCTAGGATCTTAGTTCCCTGTCTAGGTATTGAACCCGCATGCCCTGCGTTGGAAGCTGGGAGTCTTAACCACTGGACTGCCAGGGCAGACCCTCCACTCAAACATTGGTTATCTGGCAGGAAAGACGCCGGCAGCTGGGGTGTGGAGCAGCTGGGGCTCCTGGGCATGAGCATCTCTGTGTCTGTTTTTTCCATGTGGTCTTTGAGCAGCGTGGATTCAGGAGAGCTGGGCTTCTTACCTGGGGCCCCAGTGTTCCAAAGGGGCAATGTCAAGAGAGAAAAAGAGAGAGAACCAGGCAACCAGCTGATTTATGACCTCGGCCTTTGTCAGTTAGAAGCAAATCATTAAAGCCCCATGTGTAAGGAAAAGACTCCACTTCTTTTTTTAAAAAAACAATAATTTATTTATTTTGGGGGGTGCTGGGTCTTCGTTGCTGCTTCGGCTTTCCCTCTAGTTGCCAAAGGCGGGGGCTCCTCTGCAGTTGCCCTGCTCAGGCTTCTCTTGTGCAGAGCACAGGCCCCGGGGCCCTCAGGCTCCAGTGCTTGTGGCACGTAAGTTCAGTAGTGGCAGCTCCCACGCTCCACGGAGCAAGCTCAGTAGCTGTGACACACAGCGTCGTTCCATGGCATGTGGAATCTTCCAGGATCAGGGACTGAATCTGCATCTCCTGCATTGGCAGGCAGATTCTTTACCCCTGACTCACCAGAGAAGCCTGAGACTCCACATCCTGAGGAAAGGATTATCAAAGAATTTTAAGATTCTCAAAACCATGTGTGCAGTGCTCTTTCATCATTACAGGGCCTTATCAGTTTTGCAATCCCATTGCCTCTGGCCTAACACTGTGTTTGGTCACTGCTGGAAAAAAAAATGGCTAATTTATCAAAATTATTATACAGCAGTACTTTTGCTAATTTGAATGTGGTGTCTAGCTGTTCTTTTAAATGTATTTATCTAGAGGGCAGTATTAAACAGGAAGACTGGAGATTCAGAAGGAAGATGTTGACTTCTAAGTCAAGAAGAAACACATACTCTTGCTTTCTCCCTTGAATTCAGCTGACATCTGCAGTGGGTGCTACAGGCATAACACTGCGCTAGGCTGCTGTGATGAAGACAGCTATCTAACACTGTAAATCAATACCTTAGTAATGTTTTAACTCAAAGAACATTTATAATATAGAGGAACTAAAGACAAAGGAATGCTGGTGAGGACTAAGGAAACAGAAAGAACAAATAAAAATAAAATAAAATTATGAATAGAAGTAGTCCAAGGTCTTTCAGGAGCTCACAGTTGTTTGTCAACTCATTAACAAAGATTATTTACTCATCACTGCAGAAGTCACACTAACAGAATATTACAGAAAAATGGGTCTTAATATCCTGTAGAAGCACCAGGGAAAACTTCCCAACATTCTCCCAAATCCATTATCAACCCAAAGGATGCTCTAAATAATAGACCTTGTTAGAGAGGGTACAAAAAAGGCTAATCACATCAGCCAACAATTACTTGGCTGATATGTTTCTGTCCTGTAAATTATAATTTATGTATCACAAATATCATGCAAATGTTTGCTGAATGAGTGAAACTTTGCCTAGTATTATTGGACAAAATCTGCCATTGACAGGTCTTCTACCTGGGGACCAAGGAGTCCTGAGATCTCTTGAGAGAGAAGTGTTGCAAGACAATAAGAGCACTGATTTCCTCTCACTTTATTTTATTAAAGTGTAATTGAAGTGAAGAGGCATTTTCTCATTGGTCTTCAGTGCTATTTTGGTCTCAAGAGTGGGTAGGCATCAGTATCCCAATCCATTTCCGGAATCACTTTCTCAATGAGCAGACACAGGTTGTGTTTATTTCTTAGGTTCTTTCTCCCAATTATTTAAGTTCTTTTCCTTCTGGAGCTTATAAATGCACAGAGGATTGACCAGGCATAGTGGATGCCATCAGCACCCACTTCTCTTCCCCTCAAACCTGTCAGTGCGCTCAGTCCCTTTCCCGATGCTCAGATATACAACGTGTGTCTGAATTCTGCTCCTTTTATTTTTTCTCAAAATTCTGAATTGCTCTGCTAGAACGTGTAGCAGCCGGATGTGCCGCTGAGTGTTGATAACCACTGGAGCAGGCCTCAAACTGCAACTTTTGGAAATCGATGTGCAAGTGCCTGGCTCCCTCCGGCCCTGGGCGTGACAATTTGACACGTTTTACTCTGGCTCTGAGAGTTCTAATGAGATCTTTCCAAAGGTCTGCAGAACCAGTCTTTCTTGATATCACACATTTATTGGCTTTCAGCCCCTCCCTCCCTCCCTCTCTCTCTTCACATTCCAAGAAAAAATGACTGTGCTCAAATCCTTGTCACAATCACTGCTTCTAGAAGAAAACCCAAACTGTGATGCTATGACTGGGGTGCTAGATATTTGCCAGGTACTCATAGGGACTATATATATAAGGAGAATTTTCTTAATGATTTTCAGAGAGTGAAAATACCAATTTTTTAAAATAATATTAGACACTGACACAATAAGGAGACATGCTTTCAGTTACTTTTCTTGTGAAACATTGCCTTTAAACAGAAGTTTTTCATGTAACAATCATGGTACAAGCAGTTAGAAGGCACTCACTATTCACTAACTATTCATAGAAGTGAAAGTCATGGGAGTTAACAAGTGAGGCGAAAGAAAAGAGAGATTTCAGACTTTCTTTCTAATAAGTAAATGACTTAAAACTACTACAACTTAATGTCTTGGTTAGATATATTAATGCTTTAAAGATATATTCTTTAAAGCAGTCTTTTAGATTTCAATCTCAGGTCTTCAAAGGAAGGACAGACATTCTGAGCTAAGATTTTGCATTTCAGACCGTCCTTCTGGAATCTACTCTTGAGATAATTTTGTTAGGTTGTGGCCGTCCCAGCGTTTCATGGAGTTATGTTTCCATTGGAAAAGTTTTGAATATTTGAACAGCAATGCTTGCTTGTGAGATTCATATTATCCTTGAAGCTAGCTTGCTATAGTGTTAATCTACCTTTAAGTTGTTTTTAGGCATTTGTGAAATCAGGAACTGATTTGAAAAAAAAAAACACTTATATGGCACTTACTATGTGCCAGTAATTTGTCTGAGATATTTATTATTAATTCATTTAACCCTCAGACTTGCTTGCCAATTTAATAATGTCACCTGTTTTAGAGATCAGGCTCTGGAAGGTAAGGTAACATGCCTAAAGTCACATGCATATGATTTGATGTAGCTAGGATTTGAACGCTGGTTGTCTTAAAAGTTCATGCTCTTGAACATCTAGAGCTGTTTTCAAGGAGGTCCTAGTTAAACGGGATGATGGTGGACAAACAAATAATCACACAATTAAGTGGTATAGCATAATGTTAAGAAAAACCTTGAAAATGCAGAGGATGTGAGGCTGACTTTGCCTGGGGATTTGTGAGCTCCAGGAAGGACAGCACCCTTGACCTGAATTGCAAAGGACACACCATTTGCCGTGATTTTGGAGCCCCCAAAATAAAGTCTGTCACTGTTTCCATTGTTTCCTCATCTATTTGCCAGGAAGTAATGCATATAAGTTAAATAAGCAGGGTGACAATATGTGTTGGATCATAGAAAAAACAAGAGAATTCCAGAAAAAACAACTACTGTTTTATTGACTACATCAATGCCTTTGACTGTGTGAATTGCAACAAACTATGGAAAATTCTTAAAGAGATGGGAATACCAGACCACCTTACCTGCCTCCTGAGAAATCTGTATGCGGGTCAAGGAGCAACAGTTAGAACTGGACGTGGAACAACAGACTGGTTTCAAATCAGGAAAGGAGTATGTCAAGGTTGTATATTGTCACCCTGCTTATTTAACTTATATGCAGAGTACATCATGTAAAATGCTTGGCTGGATAAAGTACATGCTGGAATCAAGATTGCAGAGAGAAATACCAATAAACTCAGATACGCAGATGACACCACCTTATGGCAGAAAGCAAAGAAGAACTAAAGAGCCTCTTGATGAAAGTGAAAAAGGAGAATGAAAATGTTGGCTTAAAACTCAACATTCAGAAAACTAAGATCATGGCATCCAGTCCCATCACTTCATGGCAAATAGATGAAACAATGTTAACAGTGACAGACTATTTTTGGGGGGCTCCAAAATCACTGCAAATGGTGACTGTAACCATGAAATTAAAAGACACTTGCTCCTTGGAAGAAAAGCTATGACCAACCTAGACAGCTTATTAAAAAGCAGAGACATTACTTTGACAACAAAGTCTAGTCAAAGCTATAGTTTTCCATTAGTCATGTATGGATGTGAGAGTTGGACTATAAAGAAAGCTGAGTGCCAAAGCATTGATGCTTTTGAACTGTGGTGTTGGAGAAGACTCTTGAGAGTCCCTTGGACTGCAAGGAGGTCCAACCAGTCCATCCTAAAGGAAATCAGTCCTGAATATCCATTGGAAGGACTGATGCTAAGGCTGAAGCTCCAATACTTTGGCCACCTGATGTGAAGAACTGACTCATTAGAAAAGACCCTGATGCTGGGAAAGATTGAAGGCAGGAGGAAAAGGGGACAACACAGCATGAGATGGTTGGATGGCATCACCGACTCAGTGGACATGAGTCTGAGTAAGCTCTGGGAGTTGATGAGGGACAGGGAGGGCTGGCGTGCTGCAGTCCATGGGGTCTCAAAGAGTCGAACACGACTGAGTGACTGAACTGAACTGAACTGAGCGGTTTATTAAAGAAGCTGTTTTTTCCAGGAAGCAAATCATTTTAGAATATATTTAAAATCTGTATGAAGCTATAAAGTACTTATACTTGCTTTTCTACTCTAGTTAAGAGTAATTAAAAGTTAATTCTTTTAAAAGAGATTTACCTTTTGGGATAGTGTAAGTAAATATTTTGCTCTCTGTTACGTGTTCCTACTTGGAAGTGTAAATATCTCCGTATGTGTTTACATGGGCCTCTCTAACTTCAGAAAGATTCCTAAGCTATATTCTTAAAACTCTTGACACTAAGAATTAATTCTCTGGAAATGGTGGAGTAAATATTGACCTCTATGTAATAGATTTTCAATACAAAGCAATTTATGTGGTTTTAATTTTGTATTATTGCTCATTTGTCAGCTTATAAATGTTCACCCATGTACCAAGAATAAGACTCCAGTGCTGGAAGATTTGCATTCCAGACCAGCTCCTGAAGCAGAGCAGAATGATGCCCAGAGCTGGTAATTTGCAAGTGTTCTAAGGCTTTCTAAGAATAATAGGTTATGGTTTTCCTTGGCCTATGATTTAACCAGTCTCTAAAAGTACATTTCTTTCTCATGATTCAGAAAATTGTTCTTGGTACAGGCTGTTTACTTCAAATTTCTACTCTGACTTAATTCAGCTACCAAACAATGACATTTTGAAGCCACAGAATACCTGTTACTAGACATATCTTCTGTCCAGGTAACCCTCAATGTCTCCTCCTTTTAAAAACAAATTTTAAAAAGAAATCAATAACCAGGTCACATCTTGTTTTTATTTGCTTCTGTGCCTTTCCAGAAGTTCCTCAAAAGTATACCAGATTATCAAGCCTGAAACATACACTGAAGCAAAAGTTAATATTTGATATTGGATAACGTTGAATGTTGGTAGCTCAGACAGTAAAGCGTCTGTCTACAATGCGGGAGACCTGGGTTTGATCCATGGGTTGGGAAGATCCCCTGGAGAAGGAAATGGCAATCCACTCCAGTATTATTGCCTGGAAAATCCCATGGACAGAGGAGCCTGGTAGGCTATAGTCCATGGGGTCACAAAGGGTCGGACATGACTGAGGGACTTCACTTTCACTTTTCAAATGTTGAGTGTTGCCATGGGTACTTTCATGGGACCCAAACAAAAGAGGTAAACAAGATGGAAGGTTTCTTTCTTTTCCACGTTCTTTCCCATGTGTGAACCTATGGACAGTTGAAGGTGACCCTGCCCCAAGTAGTACAGATATGCGCGTTCTTTTACCTCGATTCTGCCCTGTGTGTGCTGGAGTAGTTATGTGGCTGAATATGGGTCACAGCACCATATGCTTGTTCCAGCTGGGGAAGGGAGAAGAAAGTAGAGGACAAGTGGTTGTCTTTTAGAAGCGTGATTTAGAGTGTTAATAGATCATGGTGTTCACATACTATCATCAAAAATAGAGTCAAATCACCAGGCTTGCTGCTGCTGCTGCTGCTGCTAAGTCGCTTCAGTCGTGTCTGACTCTGTGTGACCCCATAGAGGGCAGCCCACCAGGCTCCCCTGTCCCTGGGATTCTCCAGGCAAGAACACTGGAGTGGGTTGCCATTTCCTTCTCCAATGCATGAGAGTGAAAAGTGAAAGTGAAGTCCCTCAGTCGTGTCCAACTCTTCGTGACCCCATGGACTGCAGCCCACCA
>NW_011494602.1:4581017-4583855 GCF_000754665.1 Bison bison bison | reverse complement strand
GTGAAAGTGAAGTCCCTCAGTCGTGTCCAACTCTTCGTGACCCCATGGACTGCAGCCCACCAGGCTCCTCCATCCATGGGATTTTCCAGGTAAGAGTACTGGAGTGGGGTGCCATTGCCTTCTCTGTCACCAGGCTTAGCTGCAAGGAAAGATGGGAAATGCAGTCTCTAGATCAATGGCCAAGAGTCCAACCAACAGTAGACGTTGCACTTACCAAAAGGAAGAAAAGCAGTCTGTATATTGGAGACCAGTTAGCAGTCCCCACCAGAGAAAGCTTTCCCATCATAGTTTAGGTTGGTGGATAAAAGGGTTTTCCTAATTTGGCTTCATGTGCAATTCTATATTCCAATTTTGAAATGCTCTTGGGGAATACTTAGGCCTCCAGATACTTTTCTGAGGCTTTTCTGTGGGCTTCCCTCTTGCTCAGTGGTAAAGAATCTGTCTGCCAATGCAGTAGACGTGGGTTCAGTCCCTAGGTTGGGAAGGTCCCCTGGAGAAGGAAATGGCAACCCACTCCAGTTTTCTTGCCTGGGAAATCTCATGGCCAGAGGCAGGCTACAGTCCATGGGGTTGCAAAGAGTCAGATGTGACTTAGCAGCTAAACAACAGCAAATTATTTAATAGATAGTTGAAAAGGTTATTGTGTTCTAGGTTTCACCATATAAAACCAGTTATCTTTAATTCATTTCACTGATACATATTATATATAATACATAAATACTAGTATATATATGCATATGTGGTCATACACTTGCATGCACACATAAACACACACATGAGAACATAATTAGGGGTGATTTTCTTATATTGGTCACCAAAACTCTGTTCCTCTCATTCCTTTTGCTAAACTTCTTTGTCATAGCTAAAATCTGAATTCTGCTGCTTATGCAGAGTGCTCAAAATGGAAAGAGGAGGCAGATGCAGGAATTGCTGGTGTCTGCAGCCAGCCTTTCTTGCCACTGTGTTGGCTTTTCTTATCTTAATTTTGAAGCATATGACTCGTGTTTCTTTCTTTTTTTTTTTTGTGCATTGCTTGATAGTGGTCCTAGCCATTCCATTTTAATTTTTGTTGTTCTGCATAATTTCTCTTGGTTTGCTTTATTTTTTATGTCTTTATTCTAGGAGGACATATATTTTGTGCCCAGTGCCCAGTCATGTTCGACTGTTCACGACCCCATGGACTGTAGGGTACCAGGCTCCTCTGTCCATGGGATTTCACAGGTGAGAATAGTGGATTGGTTACCATTTCCTCTTCCAGTGGATCTTCCTGACCGAGGGATTGAACTTTCACCTCTTGTGTCGTCTACGTTGGCCGGCAGGTTCTTTACCACTGTGCCACCGAGGAAGATGTATATATTTAGGCATTATTATATAGGAATTATATAATATATGAATTAAATAAGTACATAGACATGTAAAACCATAGCTTACTACAGTTCTACTGCTTTGCTACCATAGGCATGTTAAAGTTGATGCTATTTTGAATTGTAATATGCTCTGAGGTAGACTTCCCAAAATAAAATATCTCAAGAGAGTTCTTGCTGCTCCAGGGTTCCTAGAAGACTCCCTGGGGAAGGAGCAGGGAGATTGCTTAGAAAGAAAAATGAGCCATAAGCATAATATTATATTATGATATCACCAACTAATAATGGACATCTATTCAACTAATTGGGCTTCCCAAGTGGCAGTAGTGGTAAAGAACACACCTACCAATGCAGGAGATGTAAGAGAAGTGGGTTTGATCCCTGGGTTGGGAAAATCCCCTGGAGGAGGTCATGGAAACCCCCTACAGTATCCTTCCTTGGATGACTTCATGAATAGAGCAGCTTTGTGGGCTACAGTCATGAGGTTGCAAAGAGTCAGTCATGATTGAAATGACTTAGCACACAGCATGCATTCAACTAACTGCTGCTAAGTCACTTCAGTCATGTCCGATTCTGTGCGACCCCATAGACGGCAGCCCACCAGGCTCCCCCGTCCCTGGGATTCTCCAGGCGAGAACACTGGAGTGGGTTGCCATTTCCTTCTCCAATGCATGAAAGTGAAAAGTGAAAGTGAAGTCGCTCAGTCGTGTCTAACTCTTCTCAACCCCATGGATTGCAGCCCACCAGGCTCCTCCACCCATGGGATTTTCCAGGCATGAGTACTGGAGTGGGGTGCCATTGCCTTCTCCAATTCAACTAACTAACTAGATACAAATAACTCAGCCTTGAGTGCTAAATCAGGAAATGCATTCAACCTTCAGTTAGGTTCAGTTCAGTCTCTGCATTGTGTCCGACTCTTTGCAACCTCATGGACTGCAGCACACCAGGCCTCCCTGTCCATCACCAACTCCCAGAGTTTACTCAAACTCATGCCCATTGAGTTGGTGATGCCATCCAACCATCTCATCCTCTGTCACACCCTTCTCCTCCCACCTTCAATCTTTCCCAGAATCAGGGTCTTTTCAAATGAGTCAGTTCTTCATATCAGGTGCCCAAAATATTGTAGTTTCAGCTTCAACATCAGTCCTTCCAATGAACATTCGGACCGATTTCCTTTAAGATGGTCTGGTTGGATCTCCTTGCAATCCAAGGAACTCTCAAGAGTCTTTTCCAACACCACAGTTCAAAAGCATCAATTCTTTGGCCCTCAGCTTTCTTTAAAGTCCAACTCTCACATCCATACATGACTACTGGAAAAACCATAGCCTTGACTAGATGGAATTTTGTTGGCAAAGTAATGTCTCAGCTTTTTAATGTGCTGTCTAGGTTGGTCATAGCTTTCCTTCCAAGGAATAAGCATCTTTTAATTTCATGGCTGCAATCACCATCTGCAGTGATTTTGGAGCCCCCCAAA
>NW_011494602.1:4504599-4580917 GCF_000754665.1 Bison bison bison | reverse complement strand
ATTTCATGGCTGCAATCACCATCTGCAGTGATTTTGGAGCCCCCCAAAATAAAGCCTGTCACTGTTTCCATTGTTTCCCCATCTGTTTGCCATGAAGTGATGGAATCGGATGCCATGATCTTAGTTTTCTGAATGTTTAGCTTTAAGCCAACTTTTTCACTGTTTTCCTTCACTTTCATCAGGAGGCTCTTTAGTTCTTCACTTTCTGCCATAAGGGTGGTGTCATCTGCATATCTGAGGTTATTGACATTTCTCCCAGCAATCTTAATTCCAGCTTGTGCTTCATCCAGCTCAGCTTTTCTCATGATGTACTCTGCATATAAGTTAAATAAGCAGGGTGACAATATGCAGCCTTGACATACTCCTTTCCCTTTTTGGAACCAGTCTGTTGTTCCATGTCCAGTTCTAGCTGTTGCTTCCGGACCTGCATACAGATTTCTCAAGAGGCAGGTCAGGTGGTGTGGTATTCCTATCTCTTTCAGAATTTTCCACAGTTTATTGTGATCAACACAGTCAACCTTGAATGGCTCCAATATTTTCAAAATCCAGAGTCAAGTAAGAATGCAACATTCAAGTGATGCCCTCACTCAATACTACCGCTCAGTTGGATAGCTTTGGGATGTTTTAAATAACATTTAATTCTGTGTTCCTGCACTTATAGCCAGTATTCTATAAGGGAGAGTTTGGTTTTACATGTGTCCCTGTTAATATCAGCCTCTTTCAGAGATGACTTCTAGAATATTTACTTGCCTTTCTACCAGATGTTTTTGGAAATGATTGGAAGTCTCTCAACTAGAGATGCCAGATGTGAGGTCAGGCAGCATTTTGTCCTACCAGCCTAAAATAAAGACTCATTTCTATCAGCCACATTTGCAGCCATTGTTTTCTTTCCACCTTGCATGCAGACAACAGTACCATTCCCTTCTTTCAACTGCAAGAAAAATCTCAGTGATCCAGCTTCCTCTTGAAGCTACCATATTTTGTCATATATACAATGATAAGGCCACCAGTGGCAAAGATATCTTTCTCTGCTGGTGGAGCCCAAAGCTACATTTGCAGTGAGACTGTTCAGCGTTGTTCTTTTGTGAAAATCACCATTTGATTGGGTTGTGGTTCACTCACGGAGTTTGCCTCAGACTTGACCTGAACAATACTCAGAGCTCTGTCCCAGCATATACACTAGAGTTAGATCTCCCTAATTCTAGGCTGGCTCAACATAGTGCCATGTCATTAGGACCCCACATTATGAATTTCATGAAACCTCTGACAGCAGAAACGGGCATTAAAATGAGCATTAAAATTAAACTTCAGTGTTTGTAAAGGAACTGTGTTTCAGATTTCTTTCTTGTCATTAAATGCTTTTTTTGTATTTAAAATAGAAAAATAGGTGACAAGGTCTTCAAGAATAATTCTTTCTTGGTTGCAAAACCCACTTAGTTAAAGACCCTCTTTCACTCCTGCCTAAAAAAAATGTAGGATTCAATTTGGGGCCTTAGAATGAATGGAAATAGTGATATTAAATCATTAATAATAGTTATCATTTATCAATTGTTTATCCTGTGCTGGGCTATGTTCTTAGAATTTTACACTGTATTAACTCACTTCATCAGTGCAGCAACTAGAGGGGGCATACCTTACTCTCATTTTCGGTTTTAGATGGGAAACTGGGGAAAGGAGAGATTAAGTAACTTGCATCGAGTCTCACAGCTACAACTATAAAGGTGATATTTGAACCCAGACAGTCTAATTCCTGAGCCTTAACAAGGACATAGTTCTTTCTTATTGCATGTAAATATTCAAGAGGATGAATTTTATAGCCATAGAAGAGCCATGCTGCCTTAGTACAGAAGATTCATCAGAAGCCTCTTGAGTGTTGCTCTAGGTGACTGGATGGGGTTAACCAAGCTCCTTCCATTGGTTCAGTGGCATCAGACCAATGCTTATATCTTATATCCACTGATTAGCTCTAAGTTCTGTGATTCTGATGAACATGTCATTGTTTAGAGCTTTCCTGTTTCTGTACAAGAGACTGGTTCAGATTTCTATTTTCTCAATAGTGTTCAAAGTTTCCTGAAGTCAGCAGAGCGTTCTGTAGGCCTACTTTAAGGATAAGCTCATTGTCAGGTAACAGATTCTGAAAGCCTGTGTCTGGGCATTTTGATGGCATTTTTTATTGGTTGAGTTTGAGGAATATTATCTGGATCTTTGACAAAAACCTCTAAGTTCTTTGCTGTGTCATAAAGGATGGATGTAAAATAGAATGAACTATGAAGGAGAGAAGTAGGAAGTATGATGTCATATTCTTCTAGGGCATGAAGTAGGTTTTCAGTGTACATTGCATTTTTCATATATATATTAGGCATTTCTTGAATATGTGGGGTTGAGCCCTAAGAAATAGCCATTTTTGTAATTCAAAAACAGTGGACTAGCAGAAATTTTACTCACATACACATGCACACATATACACAGACCCACATATACATACACATCAAAAGATATTTATAATGTAAACTCAGCCAATAAAACAAATAAACAAAGCTCTAATATGCCTAGTGGGGTTTTGCTTGACTTCCAGATGATATTAAAATCTTGCATAGCTGAAATTAGGAGTTGGCCCTGAGAACCAATTCTTAGGGTTTTATCTGAAAAGAATGTTTTTGACATAGAGACTTGCTTTTGTTATGTTATGGTTGCTATCATATTCTCAAGGCCAGATTTATACCTTAAAAGAATGAGACTCAATCCATGTGAAATTGTTTCTTATTAAAATCACTGGAAGCATATTACCCAGAGCTGACATTTGAGATTTTTCTTTTTACACTATTCTGCTGAAGATGAAGCCTCTGTTCTTGGCAGGCTGATGCTGTTCATGAGGTTTTGTGGTTGGGGGAATATGTTTGCCAAACTGGTGAGAGCTGTTTTTCGTGTCCATCTTTTTGACAGAAGTTACTGAGTTGTGACACCCACATGCACCAAACCATTTCATCTTTCATTATCAAGCCTCCAGTGGAAAGAGGGGCTTTGCAGTATTTTGATCTTTAACAAAGAGGTTGTCATTGGAGTAAAGTTGCTGGTTTCTGTTTTGTTTTTATTAAAGAAATAAGGTCAAATGCTCACAGAAGGTGGGGACTCACTGTCAATTTGGGAGAAATATCTCTTAAACTGGAAGAGGTGTTTGTGTATGGGAAAAACTGGCAGCTTCTGCACAGTTACTCTGTAGACTTCTGTATTCGCCTCATGTGGCTGATATAACTTCCCTCTGTAGAGCGTGGAGTAGAAAGTAACACAGACAGGAAAGCAGCATTGATAGGGCAGTTGGCCCAAGAATTAGCAAACGTGAGTTTGGGATTCTTGTCTCTTATTTAACCACCCTTCTGTCTGGGCCTTTGTTTCCTCATCTGCAAAATAAGATAATTCAAAACCACGAACTGGAAAGCGAGGTTGGGTGCGGGGTTTCTGTTCTCGGCCCTAGAGTTTCTGGCCAGTGAATTGACAGAAGAACACGCCAAGCATTTGATCTTGCTTGCATCTTTCATAATGCTGAGTGCTGCCCTTGGTATTTAAATGAACATGATTCTTCTGCCTTGCCATCAGTGGGGCTTGCACTCTGGGCTGCATTCCAGTAGGGGGAGTGGATTTGCACTGATTCATCTGCACTTTCTTTCCCAGTTGCCTCCTCTCCTGGTTTCTACTGTAACTAGCAAATCTGCCAAAGTCAATGAGCCTTTTACTTGTTCTTTGTAAATGTGGACGAACCTGAAAAGTGAAAGGGAAAGTCACTCAGTTGTGTCTGACTGTTTGTGACCCCATGGGTATACAGTCCATAGAATTCTCCAGGCCAGAATACTGCAGTAGGTAGCCTTTCCCTTCTCCAATGGATCTTCCCAAACAGGGATCGAACCCAGGTCTCCCACATTGCAGGTGGATTCTTGGATTCTTTACTGTCTGAGCCACCAGGGTAACCCAAGAATACTGGAGTGGGTAGCCTATCCCTTCCCCCTGGGATCTTTCTGACCCAGGAATTGAATTGGGGTCTCCTGTATTGCAGGGGGATTCTTTACCAGCTGAGCTACAGTAGAGAAGCCCTGTGGGCAAACCTAAATAGACTTCCAAATTCATAGAACTAATGTTGATGTGTATTGGGCAGACAATTCTGTAAATTTGTATATCATGTATTATTTCTTGTGGCATAAAATCAATAGCCAAAATTTTGGACATTGTATTAAGTACTTTCTATATATCATCTCATTTAAAGTTCATCTCCACCTCTATGATTATCCTTAGATGTGGAAATGGAAGTCTGAGGGACTAAATTACTTGTCTGATGGCACATGTAGCTGTTAATGGTACAGACAAATCAGACTCCAGTGACAGTGACTATAACACCATTCCTCTTTTTAGCTAATGTCACTCTCTGTTATTCTTAACACACATCACCTGCGCTGTAATTGGAAACCCTCCACTGAGACTCAGATTCTGGGGTTCTGTCTCTATGATATCACCCTCAAGTCACAGGAACTACCCATGTCTAAACTTCACCATATATAAAATGGAGAAATAAGACATATACAAGTGCAATCATATTTGTCTAACTTACAGGGTTCTTATTAGGCTGGAGTACTTATGTAGCTGCCTTTGGGAAATACAGAATCGTGGCACAGATGGCTAGGAAAACACTAAAAATACATATGCCTTTTCACGATGTTGGAAAAAGTTTTCCAGTAGTGCAGGACTGCCGGACCGTTTTTCCCCTAAAGATGTGAGGGCCTATGTGGGTGCGTCCTGGTTGATGTGGTTACAGACGCCCTCCTCACCATCCCCTGCTCACTCTCACTGGCCAATTAAATGGAGGGGGTTCCAGTCACGCGTTAAAGATGATGGGACCAAAGACATCCGAAGACGGGGGTCCTGAGTGAGCACCTGGAGGAACGCCGTCTGACAGGCACACCTCACTGGATTATAAGGATGAATCTTGCAATGAGATAAGATACTGGGATTTTGTCTGTTACAGCAGCTGGAGTCACTTAGTCTATCTTCTATGAAGGCCCAGGACAAGGGTACTGTTGCCTTAATCTAGGTTCAGAGTCAGAACCAACGATTCTGTTATTGTCCACCCTTTAAACTGCTGAGCAAGTCATTGAATTTAGCAATGCCTTATGCCACTCTTCGTAGAGAAGGGGTTTCCCTGGTGGCTCAGTGGTAAAGAAATCTGCCCGTAATGCAGAAGACTCAAATTAGATCCCTCGGTCGAGAAGATCCCCGGAGAAGGAAATGGCAACCCACTCCAGTATTCTTGCCTGGAAAATTCCATGGACAGAGGAGCCTGGTGAGATACAGTCCAAGGGGTCACAAAGAGTAGGACACGACTGAATGACCAACACTTTCGCTTATGTTACTCTTCAGTAAAGAAAACGTTTGTTTCGTGTCTTCAGGGCAGTGTTTCTCCAATCAGAGCAATTTTGCCCTCTCCTTCCCTCTGCAGGGGGCATTTGGCAATGTCTGGAGACCTTTTTTGTTGTCACAACTTGAGGGAAGGCATGTCATGGGAGCCAAGGCTGCTGCCCAGCACCCCACAGTGCATGTGGCAGCCCCGTACAACAGAGAGATCATGCGGCCCACAGGTCTGCAGTGCTGAGACTAAGACAGTTTCGAAGTGTATTTCTTTCCAAAGAAAAACTAAATTAAACTTAATATTCAGCTGCAACTCATATGGTTCCAGTTTTTATTCCAGGCCCTTGACAAAGAAGTAGGAAACCCTCTATCAGCAGTGACTTGGAAAAATGGTGCGATCCTGCCCACTCCCCTGTGGTCCTTCTTGTTCTTTGTGGGCTCTGGCTCTTTGGTTTCTCATTCACATCCTAAGCTAGTCTGTGCCCATGCATCGCTCTGCTCCATGCTTTTCCATGCATGGCTGCTCCTGTTCTTACATCATGGTTGGTAAGACCGTGCAGACTGTGCCCAGGTGCTCTTTGCAGGGGCTCCAGGTTCAGACACTGGGTTAGAAACCTCATCTGTTTCCCACAGCCATTGCTATTTCTGAACCCAGTGGTGTCAGCCCAGATTAACACAGTACTAGGCCTTAATGCGGAGAAGGCAATGGCACCCCACTCCAGTATTCTTGCCTGGAAAATCCCATGGACGGAGGAGCTTGGTGGGCTGCAGTCCATGGGGTAGCTAGAGTTGGACACGACTGAGCGACTTCACTTTCACTTTTCACTTTCACGCATTGGAGAAGGAAATGGCAACCCATTCCAGTGTTCTTGCCTGGAGAATCCCAGGGACGGGGAAGCCTGGTGGGCTGCTGTCTATGGGGTCACACAGAGTCGGACACGACTAACACGACTTAGCAGCAGCAGCAGGCCTTAATGAGTCTTCTCTGGTGGCTCAGATGGTAAAGAATCCATCTGTAATGCAGGAGACCTGGGTTTGATCTGGGTCAGGAAGATCCCCTGGAGAAGGAAATGCCAATCCACTCCAGTATTCTTGCTTGGAGAATCCCATGGGCAGAGGAGGCTGGCGGGCTACAGTCCATGGGATCGCAAAGAGTCAGACACGACTGAGCGACTAACACAGGCCTTAATGAACAAGAGTCTACCCATCAAGGCTTGCACTATACGTGTGTCTTTCTGTTGCTTGGGGAATATTTTCTTTGCTCCACTGCTATAATATATGTTTTCAAAATAGCCTTGAAAGTTGACAGGAAAAAAAATATCTTTTTATACCAGGGTTTCTGAATAAATATTTTTGTGTGGGGGAAGATGGATCAACATACACAGGAAAAATATAATGTGTCTGCAATTCCCTTGGTGCTAGAGGTGACCAGCTGGGGTCTTCAACTGACCAGGCCTTACCCAGTTATGCCAAGAGGCAGACCTGTCACAGCCCATCTGTGTCATGCTGACTTGTTCTAGATTTCCTCGACATTGAATTATGAAAAGTGAGTTTCACACAAAGTTCTACATACCCACTTCTAACCCCTGGCCCCCTAACTATTTCCTATTAAAGTTCTTTTCTTGGTTTATATTTTCTAGGCTGTTACATCAGTTGTCACCTTATTTGTAGGAACTCAATTAAATGTTCTTGACTATTCCTGTTGGCTAACCTTGAGTATCTCTGTGTGCAGATCTCCCCCTGCTACTGCTACTGCTAAGTCACTTCAGTCGTGTCCAACTGAATTCTTGCTCTCTTCCTGTCTTGAAAATTGCAAAGTGCCCCTATATTGTCATCCTGTCTTCAAAATTAAATGTTCTCAACTGTTCCTGTTGGCTAACCTTGAGTATCTCTGTGTCCAGATCTCCCCCATGACACCCCAATTCTTGCTCTCTTCCTGTCTTGAAAATTGCAAGGTGCCCCTATATTGTCTTCCTTCAAGGACTGTACACAGGACAATTATTCTTTTGCTTCTGTTCCACAAAATTAATGCATTTTAGGGTTCTTCCTAGCATTGACAATACATTTGGAGCATCTCAAACGAAAATAACTCTAATCATTTATGTTATTTAGGACTAATTTCTATCATGGCTTTTAAAAATGACATTTCCAAATGAAGAAGTTATTAGCTAAGAAGAAAGCATTCCTGGAGATCAGCTGATTGCTAGTGCTTGTCAACAAGACCTGGGTTCTGGCATTGCTTCTTAGAGACCTGTTTTCAGCACGGAGGGATCTAGAATGGGGATGTAAGGATGTTGCAACAGCAGGAGCCACTGAGAACATTTGGAACCTTTAGCTTGGAGAGAAGAAGTCCAAGGGGAAGCAGGGAGTTATTTCAGCTCTCTGAGGAAGAATTAATAGAAAACTGATCTTGAATTTTCCAATGGATAAAAACTAGAGTAAAGGGTTAAAAAAAAATGTAGTCACAGTCAGAGATTCAAACAGCATATTTAAAAGTTACTAACTAGCGGCAACAGTAGGGTGATATCTTTCTAGAAGTTTCTTTCTTTTTTTTTACATAAACTTAAACCTACATCTATTTACTTATATGTATTTATACACAAAATATATTTAACCTAATGTATGGATCTGTGAAATAGGCACTATTATCCCATTTTATAGCAAAATAAAGTGAGGTAGAGAGAAACTAATAATTTTCCCAAGGTCACCCAGCTCTAAAGCTAGCTCCGCAGCTGGTGATCTCAATCATTATAACCACAGTAGGATAATTCATTAGGATGATCTGAAATAAGATAGTAATTTAAACTTGTATCACAGTGTGGGTTTTGATTTTATTATCAATAGAGTATATTTTTGTGATAACTTAGTCTTTTAAATATACTTTGCTTAGCCTGTGAGAGATCTGTGATGTGTTTTGTAAATTCTGATTTATTGGTGAAAAGGTCTTGAATGTATGGGATCCTTTGGACTAATGGTTCATTAAATTAAACTTAAAATAGCATTTGTAGGATGCCTATGAGACTTTTTTTAAATTTATAGATATAATTTTATGACATTTGCTAAAACTAAAGGATATCTACATCTCAGCATTGATTTGAGTAATTTAATTTTTTTTGCAAAATTATACATAATGCCTGAAGTATTCTATATCATCTTTAAAAAAGAAGTTAATTCATATATGCATTTTTTTTCCAAAGAGGCTTATTTTCTTAGTAAGTTAACTATGCTTAAAATTTAGTATTCATTCTTTAAGGTTGTTGTTGTTATTTTTTTTTCTGTAAGCAAGATGAAAAGGAGTAATTAAATAAGAGTGAGTTCCTGGTATCATAGGGCTTCCCAAGTGGCTCACTGGTTAAGAATCTGCCTGCCAATACAGGAGACGCAAGTTTGATCCCTGGGTTGGAAAGATCCCCTGGAGTAGGAAATGACAACCCATTCCAGTATTCTTGCCTGGAAAATTCCATGGACAGAGGAGCCTGGTGGGCTATAGTTCATGCGGCTGCAAAGAGTCAGACATGACTGAGTGACCAAGCACACACCCCTGATAACTTAAGCCACAAATGTGTCCATAGCAAGGAAGTATACCCATTTCAACAGATTGTGGCCACTGCTAAAAGTTGGAGAGAAAGATGAGAAGTGGAGTAAGGCCAATGCCCCAAAGGTGCCCATGACGAAGATTCTGATGCCCAGAAGTGCTGTTGACATGGGGACATCGGTGTTCCTTGTGGAGTGAGTGAGTCATAGTTCTAGGAATTAGCGGAGGCTGTTTGTTTCTATTTTCCGAATACTGAAGTTTATTAAATTTTAATAACAGATAATACATTCCCATGATTCCAAAACCATTTAAGGCAGGATTTTAACAATGAGAGGCATGTTGATTGTTCATAGAGCTTGGCACATTCTCAGGAAAGCTCAGGTACCGTCCTTTTTCTCTGCAGGAGGGTAACCCGCCAATGGAGCCCCAGCATGATCATTCAATTGTTAATGTTAACGGTACATATGTGTTTTTATCAATACCGTCATATAGGGAAAAACCGATAAAATGATCCAGGGCAAAATTAGTTGTTGAGTCGCTCTGGTGCAGGTTCCTTGATGTGTTGGTTTTCTTTGCATTTTGTGATGTGTGATGATGCTATGAAGTTGATTAGCAGACCTGAAAAAGGATTATAGAGTCACCAGGGAAGTCACTTAAAAGTCACCAGGGAAGAGGTTTTCTTTCCCCAGTTCTCTGAACAAGGACAGTTTTTAATATTTTTATTTATTTTGCATGCTAATGGTCCTTCTTTGAGACATAATTTATATATAGTACAATGCACAAATCTCAAATATGTCACTGAATTTTGACAAATGTACACACCTGTGTAACCATAGAGTAGCTCAAGATAGAAGACTATCCTGACACCAGAAATTTCTATCTTGCCCTTTCCAGGCAGTGTCTATCCTGCTGCTCCCACACATTCCTAATAACCACCCAGCTTTGTTCTACTGATTCTTAACCCTTCTTCTGAATGGCATCACACAGCATATTTTTATGTGTCTGGCTTCTTTCACTCCACACATTGTTTTTGAGATTCATCCATGTGGCTTCATGTTCTGTTGCTCATATTTATTGCTGTGTCATATTCCTTTGTGTAACTTTACCACAGTTTGTCCGTTCTCCAGTGGATGGACATTTGGTTTGTTTCCAGTTTTGAGCTATTATGAGGAAATTTGCTATAAACAGTATATACATACTTTTTGTGAAATACGTTTTTCACTTCTTTTGGGTAGGGGACTTGTTGAGTCATAGGGTGGGTGTCTATTTAACTTTATTAGAAACTCCTAGTTTTCCAAAGAGTCTGTGTTATTTGTATTCTCACCAGTAACGTGTGAACATACAAGGATGGTCCTGATCACAGTGATAAGCTCCTTTGCTCCTAATGTGGGAGAAGGCAATGGCTATCCACTCCAGTACTCTTGCCTGGAAAATCCCATGGACGGAGGAGCCTGGTGGGCTGCAGTCCATGGGGTCGCACAGAGTTGGACACGACTGAAGTGACTTAGCAGCAGCAGCAGCTCCTAATGTGGGCAGCTCCTCAGCCTTATGTATCCTTGAGCTGGAGAGAGTAGGAAAGAGAGAAGGCTGGGGATGGGAGACATGGAATGAGAGTTAGTGCCCAGGAGAGGTAGCTGCCCTTTCCCATCATTAGGACGTAATCTCTTTGCAGCCTGGTGATGCCTGCCAACCTTCCATTAAAAATGACACCATTGGCAGACTGGCTGTGTTACAGAATTAATTCTGGGACTGGTTTTCATCCCACTTGCACCTTGACCTCATCTCTGTTTGTTCTCTCTCCACACCCACATTGCATTCTTTCAGCTTTACAAAATCCCTGTCCTTCTATTTTTGGTGATTAAATTCATTGGCCCTCTAACCCTGAAGCACTGGAGTCACATGTTCACAGGAGCATGTAGCTTTGGGCGAGTCACTGACCATCTCAGTAGTTCTGTGCCTCACCTGTGAGACGGGGATGAGGATGCTGTGAGTGATGGACAGTGGGTCCCGGGTGCTGCGCCGGCTCTGGTGACACAGCCTCTGCTCTGCAAGTGCTGAAGGCGTTGGTCCCTGCCCGACCCTTGCTGCTCTGCTTCTTATGTGTGGCCTCTCCAGTCCCGTGGGTCTCCTAAATGATCATTCCTGTCAAAAGCCCTCCTTGGAACTGCTCTATGAATACTTATCCAGGTCCCTTCCCTTTTCAAGGCTCAGCCAGAAACTTACTCTGAAAAATAAGACAAAACAGGAACCATTTCCACTGTAGACTTTCAAGTCCTGCCTGTTTGGTCTGGGGCCCTTCAGAGTTCCTCTTCCCTACTTCCCAGGATAAGGATTAAGTTTTAAGTACCTTAGGCTAAATATAGATCCCTCTTTTGCATTTTCTAGGGTTTTAATACACTGGTTCACTCTGTTCTTGACATGTAAAGAGTGCCTCCCCTTTAAAACTTGTTAGCACATGCTGAGCACATGCACACAGTTACCCTACATTATCATCATCCTAGGATCACACAGATGCCAAGGCTGCCTTACAGATGATGACAGAGGGCACTTGGTGAGTCCTGGGGACAGAGAGGTCATGGCTTTTGTGTTAAACTCTGCCATCTAACAGCTGCTCACTTACCCAAGCTCTTCATCATACAGCGTTCAGGCAAGAGGCCCGTCCCTAGTCTGGCTCATGTGCTCACTCCCTGCTGCCTCCTTCTTCAGCTCTCTGGAGCCTGCTCGTGGACCTCCCTCCTTCCGCTGTGATCCCCCGCCCCGGGGACACAGTCCAGCCCTGTGATTCTTGTCTCTGTGCCTTAGGTCGCCTCACCCCATCTCTGATTAGTGCTTCCTTCTCACCATCTTGGAGTCAGCTGACTTGCCGTATCCGTCATGATAGGACTCCAGTGTGCTCGTCTCTCCCATTTCTTCTTGCTCCCCTTCTGCTTCCCTCCCAAGTCTGCTGAAAAGGTCCTTTCACAGTCACCCTTTCCTACGCCTTGTCATCTGTTTTCATCTCACTTGATGCCTTAACATCACTTGACATGGGATGTGGCTCAGGGACCTACTTCTTCCATGAAATTCTCTCTTCTTTATCATTTCTGCGGCACCATCCTTGCCAGTTTCACCTCCTGAATTCTCTTCTCCCAGATCATCATGGCAATGTTACTTCTCGTGGATTTAACCTGCTTGCGGAGGCTTTCTTAGCTCTGGACTGTCCTAACCAAAGCAGCTTCTGTTGTTCCTTTGCCTCAAGTTCTACCTATAAAAAAAACAGCATTTATCTGTACTTGACACTCTCATTGATTGATATGCATGCTAACATTTCATGGCACACTCTCTGTCAAATTGCATGTCTGGCAATACTGGTAGGTGACATTTATGACCTGCTGCGTGCTGGTTACTCTTCTTAACACTTCGCATACTTTCATCTATTTCATATTCACAATGACCTTGGGAAGTAGGAACTATTATCTTCATTTTATATATGTGGAAACTGAGGTACAGAGAAGTTCAGTAACTCGTACTTGTCAATAACTGTAGATGTCAGAGCAAAGATTCCCATCTCGTCATTCTGACTCCAGGAGCTGTCAGCAGAGTTGCTGCAGTGAAAATCCCTGCATTGCGCTGCTTCCGCGTGCTTTCTGAGAGGATGGGGAAGACTTGGTGGGTTACAACATCTTCTGTGACAGCAACTTGGAAGAACCAACATTTTATGTTTCCTTGGGAGTGAGTGCGGAGAAGGCAATGGCACCCCACTCCAGTACTCTTGCCTGGAAAATCCCATGGATGGAGAAGCCTGGTAGGCTGCCATCTATGGGGTCGCACAGAGTCGGACACGACTGAAGCAACTTAGCAGCAGCAGCAGGGAGTGAGCATTGAGAATTTCAAGGTTTGGCTTTACAGTGACTCAAAAAGGAATATATCAAACACCGAGAGACATTCATCTCATTTTGCACTGAGTGTGGCAAAGAATCATTACCTGATGAGGCAGTGCATTATAAGTCCTGTAACAAGTTTTCAAGTAAGAATATACATCTGTGAAACTTGCAGCTTATAAATTACAAGATATATATGAGTTTACTTGTTAATGAATCAATAATCTAGGATGAACTGGAACTAGCTTTTAATTAAAGCAAAGAGAGGAAGATGAGCCGATCTCCGTTTTCTTCCCTCTGACTCTAGTTAATCATGAAATCCATGCTCTCTGTGAATTACTGGCATGGAGCAGCTGGCTGTAAGACACTCTGTGGCGAGAGAGAGCAGGTGTTTCCTTCGTCGGGTTCTGTGTCCCAGGCTGGACTTTGCCTTCTCTATCCAAATCTGCAGCACACTCCCTTGGCTTGTTCACGCTCCTGTGAACTGTTGACCTGTGGCTGGCAAGCGAAGGTAGCTCTGAGTCATGGCTCAGAGCTCTGAGCTGGCACCCAAAAACCTCAAACTGGGGCTCATCTGATCGCAGCAAATCCCATCTCTGCCTCTCTGGTGGCTCCACATGGCACCCTCACCTTCTGCCTGTGCTTCCCAAAAAAGAGGCGAAAACTCAGATGCATTGTATTAATGAATTTATGTATAACTTCCCCCAACCCCAAAATGTTTGCATTTGAGGCAAAGAGGACAATTGGAAAGGCTGATTGTGGAATTCCACAGGAGGAAAAATCGCTGTCATTCAGCTGTGGTAGACCCTGGGGACCCTCAAGTCTCAACAGGCCAGCAAACCCAGTCCTCATGGGTATCTGAGGGGTAGTTTTATATTTTGTATTGGATTAGATTATAAATGAAATATCAGTGCTGTTCACTAACCCCCCAAGGCATTCTTCCAATCTGCCCGTCCTCCCCACATCCACAGCGACTCCTTCTTCTAGGATCTTATTTACTACCTGGTCCAGGTTTTCAAACTAATAGACCAACTAAGCACCTGGACTCTGGATAAGACAGAGATGATGACTCATCGTCATCTCTGGGGTAGGGCCTGAGATTCCCCATTTCTAACCATCTTGCTGACTGGAGCCCACACATTGAGAGCCACTGCCCTCAATTATTGTAGCAGCCCCTGACTTGTCTCTCTGCCCCCTCTACTTTCTTTATCAAATCACCAGAATTCTCCTTAAAATCCTAAAAATGAGGATTTTCTCACCTTGTTTATACAACTGCCAATGAAACTCAGTGGGCCATTGAATGCATTTCTAGACACTTCAGCGTGATGTCACATATGTCTGGGGACAAGCATCCTGAGATGGGATTTTGTCAGAAGCCTACCTCTTGGGCTGTCTATTGGCAGCGGTAGCCACCGTCTGCCGGGCATTCATGCCTGTATGTATCAGGGCCTCAGGCAATTCTTTATTTCAGGGACTTCTGCAGACAACAGAAGCCTTTGTTGAGAATGAACAAACATACAGTAAAGAATGATGTCTGTAAACTTTTTAGTAATCTGTAATAAAAACATGATACCAATGATGGGCTCATCAGACCATACATCAGAATTTTACTGTCAACCCTGAGTCCAGTGTCTTGGGAAACTGACAAGTGTCAGCAAGAGACACTTCCTCCCTGTCTCCTGACCTGAGCTGTTCTGTGCTCTGCAATAGTTTTGCCAGTTCTCTCCTGTGAGACCCCAGCTATTTCTTCTCCAGACTGCTAGATGTGAGGCTTATTTGTTGCTGCTGCTACTGCCTGTTTTGTTGTGGGGATCTTGGTCCTAATTCCTTTTCTTTGAATCTGTAAATACTCCAAATGCAGCCCATAAAGAGGCTTGACTGGCCTCCAGAATGCACTGCCAGACGCAGGCTTCCAGCTTTCCTGACCCACCGGAGAGCTGGATTTCATGGGTTGGTTTGGTCTTGCGGTCTGTGCCAACTGGGCACCCTGTCCTCGGTCCACCTTCTTCTTTGCACACAAGTAAAAGGGAACACGTTATTCTTTCCTGTGGGTGGAAGCAGTCCCTTTATTTATGGAGCTGTACTAAAATTTGGTTTCCCGATGGCCTGATGCTCTGGCTTTGTCTGTGTCAAGTGACCTTCCTTGCTATGTTTCCATTTCACGGCCAAGTTCTTCTAGGCTTCTGAGAGCATCTGAGCCCTTGGTGGCCCTGGTCTTCCTCCAGCCCCTGGCACTGGGGTTCTGCTTCCTGGGGCCCCAGAAATATCACAGACTGATACCTCCCTTGCCTCTGCTCTGGTTCCCTCCCCAGCCTGCTGACACCCACATGTGCAGGCCTCTTTCTAAGCCCATTGGAAATCATGTGCTTTGCCCCAAAAGGCAATAGCCTCTGTCGTGTCCCCATTTTTATTTGGTCTGGTCTTCCTAGGAATGTGGGAGGGAGAGAGGAGGTATTCGCTGCAGGCGAATGTCTGACCATCAGCAGACTGAGGGGAGCAGGATGTCTTGGCACACCGAGTGGAACGTCTGCCCCTTAATGATCTCCACGTTCTGTTTGTAAGACCTAAGGCAATTAAAAGTGGGAAACTGCTCTAACCAAACTGACGTTTATTTTTCAGTATATGTGGTACACTGTATACTCATTCTCCATATTTTGTAGAGTTTTTGAAAAGTAAAAAGCTTGAAAACTGTCAGGAGCTGACTCTCCCTTTACTCTTCACTGAGCCTTAGAAGGAAAAAGGGAAGAGCTGGGCTGTTTGTGCTGGGTTTTTTAGGCGTTGACACAGATGCAATTGAAAGATTTGAAATGAATTGCAGGCTGAAATTTGAGTTTCTTTTGCTCATTACATTCTTCTGCATTTTCGCCCATCAGTACCCTTGTCGTACAGTCTCTCAGTCGTGTCTGACTCTGCAACCCACGGACTATTGCACATCAGGCTTCTCAGTCTTCCACTGTCTCCTGGAAT
Organism: Bison bison bison; assembly: GCF_000754665.1. Classification (NCBI taxonomy): domain Eukaryota; kingdom Metazoa; phylum Chordata; class Mammalia; order Artiodactyla; family Bovidae; genus Bison; species Bison bison. The sequence goes on along the minus strand of NW_011494602.1, from coordinate 4,565,164 downwards.
TTGCTCACATTCGTGTCCATTGAGTCAGTAATGCCATCCAACCATCTCATCCTCGGTTGTCCCCTTCTCCTTTGCCTTCAGTCTTTCCCAGCATCAGGGTCTTTTCCAATGAGTCAGTTCTTCGTATCAGGTGGTCAAAGTATTGGAGCTTCAGCTTTAGCATCAGTCCTTCCAGTGAATATTCAGGGTTGATTTCCTTTAGGATTGACTGGTTGGATCTCCTTGCAGTCCAAGGAACTCTCAAGAGTCTTCTCCAACACCACAATTTGAAAGCATCAGTACCCTTGATTAATATTATATATTGTTCATGTCAGGAAACAGACTACGTGCTTAGGATTTTGATGTTTTTAGTGAAAAAAGCAGAATGTCCTTACCCCCAAAAGGGAGCTAAAAATCATCACATCTGAGGTTTTGAGATAGTATTTTTTAAATTATGCACATATTAATGAGTAGTATCTTCACTCTTTAGGACTATAAATTTGGAAGCCTTGAGAAGCTGATGACATCAGTCTTCTGACCAGACCCCTTTGGGGTCAGTGCACCATCCCTCTGCTGGTACAGATTCTGGCCTGGGCATTTGAGGAAGGGCAGCCGTACCAATGTCCTTTATCCAGAGATGCCAGTATCATGCTACCACACTGGCAACCAAACTGTCTCCAGGCTTTGCTAAATGCCCAGAGCTCAAGGTGGAGGAGCGGTGAGCAGCAAAACTGTTCCCTGTGGACAACCACTGGAGAAGGAAATGGCACCACTCCAGTATTCTTGCCTGGAGAATCCCATGGACAGAGGAGCCTGGGAGGCTCTAGTCCACATGGTAGCACAGAGTCAGACATGATTTACAGACTAAACCACCACCACCATGGAGAACCATTGGTCTACTGAGAATCTAAAAGTGAGCTGGACGAAAGCCAGGTCTTTCCCTAGAATTTTTATAAGAACGAAGGACAGAAGAGATAGTCTGCAATTTCTCTCCTCTTCAATTTTAACCAAACTTTAACAATGATGATTTCCTCACACATTCAGAATGACTGGAGAGAGAAGATGAGATGCTTTCTAGTTTGATGAGAATAAAGAGGTTAAAAATGGTCCTGATATAAAGTAGGGAGGCCAAGGATATTCATGTTTTATGTTAGATTGTGGCAGGGTACAAAATTGTAAAAGAGCTTTAATAGTGTCACAGACTTCTACAATATTTTTTGAAAGAAAAGAACTTACTGAATATAATTGCCTGATGTTATAAAGACGGAGACACACTATTCAATATGTTACCCCCAAATCATGGGCCTGACTGAACTAATCTTAACCTTTTCCTGCTGATAAATTTCACCCTTCCATGTTCTTCCTTAGTTTTTATCTGCCTCTGCAACTCAGTCCTTCACATTTATCCTTCCACGCGTAGGAAGGCCTACACGTGGTAGAGATAATTAAGCCAATCTGATTTTCAAGGCTTGAATAATTAATTACTATGAATTTGACATTTTAAGACTGTGATGTTGACCTTGTACTTTGCTCAGTAGTGAGAATTAGATGTAAGAGATATGCATCAGAGGAAGACCCTTCGCATAATAAAGATTCAGTTTATTCTGTTTCCTGGTGTTCTTTTTGGTCTGCACTGCCCACATCGTGCCTTTTCCCAAGGTAATCATTAGTTATTATTTGAACTGTTAAGCACGCACCTCTGTCATTTAGTATTATGTTGTTACATTAATCAAGGCAGTAACAAGCAAAATTTTGTCCCCACATCCTAACCTGCTTTAAAATAAAACTGATGTTCACTTTTTAAATGAGCCATTAAACATATCCACTGATTTGGGGGGTGAAAAGTATTCTTTCTTGGGAGCTCAAATTGCACTTGACAATTGCCTTTGGAATGTGTTCCTTCTCCCAGAGAGACAAACAACAGTAGGATTTGTGTCCTTGGAACACTTCTTCAGTTCCAAAAGGCAACTTCTGTCCTCTCCAGAGAGAAATCAAAGAGGAAAGGCAAGAATCATCTGGAAGAGAATTCAAAAAGGAAATGCACAGCTTGGTAAAAAGCTGGCCAGTGAGAGAGACAGAGGGAAGATACAGGATTAAAAGAGAAAAGGGAATTTTCAAGTGTTTGTGGGGTGGAGGAGAGAAAACTATAAACAAAGCCAAGACTCTAAATATAGAAACTATGAAAATAAATAGTCTTTGCTCCCTGGATAGTCTTAGCTTTGATGTTAAGCAGTAAAACAACTCTGAATGGTTCCTGTGTAAAGCTACAAATAGGAAACGGTTAAGAATATGCTGATTAAGAAAAGCAAATATGTCTTACCTTTGAATTTTGCTATTTATTAAATAAAAGGCAAGAACGTCCAAGCAAGCGTTTTTGTACAATGAAAATTCTAGTGTATGCAGGGTAAAAGCATACTGTCCATTGTCTTGAAATGTCTTATTATGCAATTTGTTGCAAAAGAGTAGGTGTCTTATTTTAATTATCTGTGCTGACCAGGAAAGAAACCCTGGTTGTGAACTCTGAGGAGCAGGACTGAAACCAAACCCGCAGGTGGAGCTGGACTAAAGGGAGAATCTAACTGGAGCTAGATGACGAGTCTAAAGTACATGAAGTAAGCCAGAAGGAAAAACACCAATACAGTATACTAACGCATATATATGGAATTTAGAAAGATGATAACAATAACCCTGTGTACGAGACAGCAAAAGTGACGCTGATGTATGGAACAGTCTTATGGACTCTGTGGGAGAGGGAGAGGGTGGGAAGATTTGGGAGAATGGCATTGAAACATGTAAAATATCATGTATGAAACGAGATGCCAGTCCAGGTTCAATGCACGATACTGGATGCTTGGGGCTGGTGCACTGGGACGACCCAGAGGGATGGTATGGGGAGGGAGGAGGGAGGAGGGTTCAGGAGGGGGAGCACATGTATACCTGTGATGGATTCATTTTGATGTTTGGCAAAACTAATACAATTACGTAAAGTTTAAAAATAAAATAAAATTAAAAAAAAAAAAAACTAAAAGCAGATGAGACTTGAAAGAAGAGAGACACAAGAAGAAGAAAGAGATGGAAAAAAGAGGAAGGAAGAAAAGAATAGAAGAAAAAAGAGTAAAAAAGGAAAGCCTCAAACATATCTTAAACTATATATTAAGACATTCCAGAAAAGAGTTTCCTGTGATCTCTGATATATATGTTTTAATACCCACCAGTCTCTGATTAATACAATTTACCATCAAAGGCAAGTACAATAAAAAAAGACAGACAATGACAAGTGTTGTCTATCTGTGAAGAAATTTGGCAATATAAAATGGTAGAGCCATTTAAAAAACAACTTGGCAATTGTTCAAAATGTTAAACATAGAATTTCTGTATTCTACTCCTAGGTATATTCCAAAAGAAATGAAACCATATGCTTACAAACACAAAAGAAAAACTTGTACATGAGCGTTCATAGCAGCACTAAAACATCCTAAGTATGTAACCAAATAAAATGTCCCTCAACTAATAAAAAGATAAACAAAATGTGGTATAGCTATAAAATGGAATAGCAATCAGCCAGAAAAAGGAATGGAGTTCCGATACATACAACTACATGGATCAAACTTGAAAATGCTATGCCAAGTCAAAGTGACCAGGCACAAAGGCCACATATTACATGACTTCACTTATATGAAATGTTCAGAATAGGCAAATCCATAGAAACAGAAAGCAGATTAGTGTTCACCAGGAGTGGGGTGGAAGAGGGTTTTGGGACAAATGAAGTTATTCAAGAGTTAGACAGGAGTGATCAATCCACGACTTTGTAAATATACCAAGAACAACCGAATTGTACAGATTGAAAGGGTGAACTCTACAACATTTGTATTAACTTCAATAAAGCTATTCTTTTTTAACTTGTTTAAAAAAAAAAAAAAGTACATGTCATGAGTGCTTTTTTATTGCCATGGATTGGTTTTCATGGAAATTTTCATTAGTTGGATGATACTGGGTACATGATGGATACAGGCACTCCTCCTTTATTTGCTGTTAGTTGAGAATGTGGCTATTTTAGGGGAGTTGGAATGATTGAAAAATAAATAGAACAGCTCCTCAAAATATTGTCACACTTACTGTTTCTTCTAGAGCTTCTTCCAATGTTTACTGACAGTGTTACTATTACAAGGGACTGACTTAGACATTAGAGTTAAGAAAGCATAAGGATGATGAATTTTTTTAAGTTAAATTTGCACTAAATTCTATGATGAGAGATTTATAAAATCTCAAGTTTCCTTTAGTTTCAAGTAAATCAAAGACAGAAAAGTCACAGGTCCTTAAGAAGCCAGGTACTAAGATGGTTAATTTTTCGCCCAAGAGAAAAAGATTGGGAGTACTATGGGGGGAGATGTAGGCATATTGCAAGTTTCTGTTGGAAAAGAGGTGTTTGCAGTCATCTCTGAGAGATCATGTTCTTGAGAAGGTCATAGGACAATCCCAGAGAAGGGGGGGATTGTTCATGCACTGACTCTATTGTCTTTTAGCAAATGCTTATTTCTTTACTGTTGAACACACAAGTTGTGTTAATACACACATGTGCAGAAATGTCCTTCTTCCAGACAGAGGAAGTCAGCTAGTAACTGAGCTCTTCACACTTCCCGATGTCCCTAGCAGCTAGTGTGTGCCCGTGAGAGTAAATTCTGGCTCAGAGGTGTAAGCAGAAGCCTGTGAGCCTTCGCAGATATTTTCTTAGAAGAAAGGGCATATGCTGTTTAACCCTCCCTCTTTGCTGAAATGGGAGGGTTGAAAACTCCATCACATATTGGCTGAAGTGTTCCCAATATAAATTGTGTTTGAGCAGCTATCTCTACCATGAGGTCTATATCACACGCTGAGTACAGAGACACTGTCAGTCAGAAAAGGTGGGACACCAGCCGCCTTGCGGTGCAGCCCTCCCAGACCGTGCTCTTGTCTGCAGGACTTCTTTACCTGAGAAAGAAGTGAGTCTCTAGCCTGTCTAAGCTACTGTTATTTTCACCAGTTTTTTTAACTTATCGCTGAACATACATTCACTATGATTATAGGTAGGATTAAATGACATTTATATTCAGAAATTTACATGATTTTCCCAGTTCATGCTAAAATTAGGGCAGAATGTTTGCTTAGAAACAGATATTAATCAATTAAATGTATTTGTATATGGATTGAAAAGAAGTGTGAAGTGGAATTTTGGCCTTTAAGAGATTTTCTTTAAGGTGAAAAAGCACTGAAAAATGTGCATGTGTGCACACACACACACACATACACACGCTCACACGCAAAACAATAGAAAGCATCCCATTGTGTAGCAGTTCAATCCAATAGAACCAGTGGAGCAAAGAGCAAAAGATTAGCACAGGAAATGAAATCCTCAGCCCTTCAGAGGAAACAGCTGAAAAAGACTGAAAGAGACCAGGGAGTTTGGGCAGAGAACTAGATTTTGAAGATTAGAAGGAAAGATTAGATAGGTGACAAAAAGAGGAAATGGGATACAGTGAATATATTGTCAACAGAATGAAGGGATTTTAGATGTTTATCTTAGTATGACATGTTTTCCGCTGACGTCCTGGTGAAGGATCTTTTGCTAATGCTCATTTCCTTCAGCTGCTCTTGATGGAGTGTCACACCGCCATGATAGACCGTGTAGTTCCCCTGGCTGTATTTCCAGGAAAACTTTGCAACTGGTGCCTGGATTCTTTCTATGAACAAACCTTACTGTTTGCATTTCAACTTGCAATTCTGTGGTCAAAGAAATGAGTGGATGATTGCAGTGTGATGACTGTATCTGCAAAGCAGAAAAGTGAAGCAGGGTGCTTTGTTGGGGGTTGGCGGCATTTCTCATGGAAATTGGAAAGCTGGGGCATTTAAAATGACCCAAGTGAGAGGAACAAAGTAAGATGGAGAAATGTGACAAGCTGGTTTGAGGGGACCAGGTGGAGAAAAAGTACTCTGAGGAGAAATATGGGGTTGCTGGTCAATGGAAGAAGTACCACTGAAGTTTTGGCAAGGGTTCTCTGATACCAGTGTCTTAATTACTATAGCTTTATAGTAAGACTTGAAATCTGGCAGTGTGAATTTTCCAACTTTATTCTTTCCTTTTAGTGTTGTGTTCACTAATTCCCAGTTCTTTGCTTTTCCATAAACATGTTTAAGTGTGTTGATACCTTAAAAAAAATGGTTTCTGGATTTTTAGTTGGGACTACATTAAATCTGTAGTTTAGTTGGGAAAAACTGTCATCTTTACCATATTGAATTTTCCCATCCATGAGCATGAAATATTTCCCAGTTTATTTACAACTTCTTTGACTTCATTCATCAGTATTTTGTAGTTTTTCACATGTAAGATCCTTGACATAGATTGTCAGACTTAACCTGAAGTGTTTCAATTTTTGGTGTGATTATAAATTTTATATATATATGTATTTAAACTTCCAATTTTCATTGCTGGGATATAGAAAAGTGATTGACTTCTTATACATTGACTTTGTATGCTACAATTTTACTGGAGTCCTTATCCAGATGTAGTTTTTTCATAGCTTCTTTGGGGGTTCCTGTGTAAAATATCTTGTCATTTGTGAGTAAAGACAATCTGAGTTCTTTATTTTTTTTTTTAATTCACCAATTTTCTTCTTCCTCAGTTGGGCCATCACTGGTACTGTTTCCAGGCCCTTAGAGGATTCAGTGATACCCAGCCACATGCAGAGGGCAGTCTGCTTCTCTCAGCCTGTGTGTGATAGTCACTCAGTCATGTCCAACTCTGCGACACCATGGACTGGGGCCCTCCAGGCTCCTCTGTCCGTGGATGTTCCAGGCTCCTGCCCACTGGAGTGGGTTGCCATTCTCTTCTCCAGGAGATCTTGCTGACCCAGGAATTAAACCAGGGTCTCCCACATTGCAGACAGATTCCTTATCATCTGAGCCACTAGGTCAGCCTACTGATTCTAATGCTCATGTCATTCCAGAAATACCCTCACAGACACACCCAGATGTTTGGCCAATATCCAGGTACACCATGGCCTGGTCAAGTTGACAGCACATATGATTAAAATGACAGTGTGTCTCTGATGTTTTATGATCTGAAATGGTTGGGTTTGTCTTTTACTTTTTTTAGATAAAAAAGTTCATATGAGCCTTATATTACCTGGAGTATCCTAACTATTCATTTCAGTTCAGTTCAGTTGTTCCATCATGTCTGACTCGTTGCAACCCACAGACTGCAGCATGCCAGGTTTCCTTGTCCATCACCAACTCCCAGAGCTTGCTCAGCTCATCTAGTCAGTGATGCCATCCAACCATCTCATCCTCTGTCGTCTCATTCTCCTCCCACCTTCAATCTTTCCCAGCATCAGGGTCTTTTCAAATGAGTCAGTTCTTTGCATCACGTGGCCAAAGTATTGGAGTTTCAGCTTCAGCCTCAGTCCTTCCAGTGAATATTAAGGACTGATTTCCTTTAGGATGGACTGGATGGATCTCCTTGTGGTCCAAGGGACTCTCAAGAGTCTTCTCCAACACCACAGTTTAAAAGCATCGATTCTACTCTCACATCCATACTTGACTACTGTAAACACCGTAGCTTTGACTAGATGGACCATTGTTGGGAAAATAATGTCGCTACTTTTTAATATGCTGTCTAGGTTGGGCATAGCTTTTCTTCCAAGGAGCAAGTGTCTTTTAATTTCATGGCTGCAGTCACCATCTGCAGTGATTTTGGAGCCTCCCAAAATAAAGGCTCTCACTATTTCCACTGTTTCCCCATCTATTTGCCGTGAGGTGATGGGACTGGATGCCATGATGTTAGTTTTCTGAATGTTGAGTTTTAAGCCAACTTTTTCACTCTCCTCTTTCACTTTCATCAAGAGGCTCTTTAGTTCTTCTTCACTTTCTGCCATAAGGGTGATGTCGTTTGTGTATCTAAGGTTATCGATATTTCTCCCAGCAATCTTGATTCCAGCTTGTGCTTCATCTGGCCTGGCATTTCTCATGATGTACTCTGCATTTAAGTTAAATAAGCAGGGTGAGGATATACATCCTTGATGTACTCCTTTCCCAGTTTGGATACAGTCTGTGGTTCCATGTCTGGTTCTAACTGTTGCTTCTTGACCTGCATACAGATTTCTCAGGAGGCAGGTCAGGTGGTCTGGTATTCCCATCTCTTGAAGAATTTTCCACAGTTTGTTGTGATCCGTACAGTCAAAGAGTTTGGTGTAGTCAATAAAGCAGAAGTAGATGTTTTTCTGGAATTCTCTTGCTTTTTTGATGATCCAGCGGATATTGGCAATTTGATCTGTGATTCTTCTGCCTTTTCTAAAGCCAGCTTAAACATCTGAAAGTTCATGGTTCATGTACTGTTGAAGTCTGGCTTGGAGAATTTTGACCATTACTTTGCTAGCGTGTGCGATGTGTGCTATTGTGCAGTAGTTTGAACATTCTTTGGCATTGCCTTTCTCTGGGATTGGAATGAAAACTGTCCTGTGGGCACTGCTGAGTTTTCCTAATTTGCAGGTGCATTGAGTGCAGCACTTTAACAGCATCATATTTAGGACTTGAAATAGCTCAACTGGAATTCTGTCATTCACTAGCTTTGTTCGTAGTAATGCTTCCTAAGGCCCACTTGACTTCACAGTCCAAGATGTGTGGCTTTAGGTGAGTGATCACACCATCGTGGTTATCTGGGTCATGAAGATCTTTTTTGTACAGTTCTTTTGTGTATTCTTGCCACCTCTTCTTAATATCTTCTGCTTCTGTTAGGTCGATTGTGCTCATCTTTGCATGAAAAGTTCCCTTGGTATCTCTAATTTTCTTGAAGAGATCTCTAGTCTTTTCCATTCTATTATTTTCCTCTATTTCTTTGCATTGATCACTGAGGAAGGCTTCCTTACCTCTTCTAGCTATTCTTTGAAACTCTGCATTGAAATGGGTATATCTTTCCTTTTCTCCTTTGCCTTTAGCTTCTCTTCTTTTCTCAGCTATATGTAAGGCCTCCTCAGACAGCCATTTTGCTTTTTTGCATTTCTTTTTGTTGAGGATGGTCTTGTTCACTGCCTCTTGTACAATGTCACGAGCCTCCATCCATAATTTTTCAGTCACTCTGTCTATCAGATACAATCCCTTGAATCTGTTTGTCACTTCCACTGTATAATCATAAGTGATTTGATTTAGGTCATACCTGAATGATCTAGTGTTTTTCCCTACTTTCTTCAATTTAAGTCTGAATTTGGCAGTGAGGAGTTCATGATCGGAGCCACAGTCAGCTCCTGGTCTTGTTTTTGCTTACTGTATAGAGCTTCTCCATCTTAGGGTGGATGTTTGGGTACTATTGGATTGGGAAGATTCCCTGGAGAAGGAAATGGCAACCCACTCCAGTACTTCTTGCCTTGAAAATCCTATGGACGGAGGAGCTTGGTGCAGGCTACTATCCATGGTGTTGCAAAGAGTCGGGCACGACTGAGCACTTCACTTCACTTGGGTACTATTATAAAATATAAAATCTGGGATGTCAAAGTATTAACATAAGTATTCTAGTATTTCTTATTCACTTCAGAGTTCAGTGTCAGTATATCTGGTCTAAAGATGCCTATTCTCTACCGATGACCAGGGACATAGGCTGTGTTCAGTCTTGTGGTTCCGGTATCTCTTAGGCTCTCTTTGACCTCTGTGTAGTATAAGAAGGGGGACAAAAGTCTCGGAAATGGTCCTCATCCCTTCCATTTATGTTCTGCTTATGAAAACTTCTCATGTGACCCTCCTTAAATTAAAAGGGTGCTCTGAAATGTGATTTATGATTGGGTGGTGAAATTCCTGCAATTCCTTGCAGTTTGTAAGGCAGAGTGCAGACTTTCAGTGGACAGTTCTCCACGCTTCCTTAGACCCTGCACTGGCCATTAATGCTGATCTTCAGGAGCCCACCCACCTGGGTACAGGAAGCAGTTGGCACTATGAGAACACAGTCCTTCAGAATTGCCAAGTGCCATGGTGCAGTTAACCCTTTAGTTCTGTGCCCTGTAAATGACTTAATAATAATTCTATCAGAAAGTGTTGTTAAAGCTCTTGGGAATGCTTTCATATTACTAAAATAATATTAAGGAAATCACTCACTCCAGTCTCAGCATCAAATGATATTTTATGTAACAAAGAACCTCTTTGTGCTGTATTTTTCTTTCTTAAATACAGACTTGCAGAATGAATATGAGATAAATGAGGACTGTCGTGTCTGTAACATACTTCCCTTTGTACTTGAACTGGTAGATTTTCTTCCCTCTTTCTCTCACTTCCTCTCTTCCCTGGCATCTCAATTTTCAATTATTCACATATTTTTATTTTAAAATAGCATCTGATCATTATCAACATCAATGATTTTCTTTAAAGAATGTGAGGTACTTTTTCTTTAATTTGTGTGCTTTCATTTGAATGTGAGCTTTTATAAGTGAAGCAATTACAAGCAAGAAAGCCACATGCTGTTTGTTTCCGCTTTATGTGTGTCCATGTCACAGTGTTTCTAAAACTTGAGAGGATATCAGGATCATCTGGAGGGTTTGTTAGAACACAGATTTCTGGATCCCACTGCCAGAGTTTCCTCTTCAGTGAGTCTGGGATGGGACCCATAGATTTCTTTTTCTAGCAAGTTCCCAAGTGATGCTGCTGCTGCTAGCCTAGGGACAGTACTTTAAGTAAAATTATCTTTCTATCAAGTAATATCAAAGAAGGAGGGATAAAGTTACTGAATTTATACAGTTTCTTGAAGGTTGGAATATTTGATATGTCCCAGCTTTTGTACTAAAAAAAAAAAATAATACGAATGCCAAAAGACATACAGTGCTTAAGACTCAAGTTAATTTAATTCCATAATCATAAGGTAGAACAGTACCAAATTTGGTACATGGAGACTTCTGTACTTAATTTTGACTGACCCACATAGAACAAATATGATTTATCTGACTTAAAATTGAAAACCCAAATAAGCTAGGTTGGAAAACGCAATTCATTTTTATTATGGGGCCTAAAAGGAGACAAACTGGTTATTAGAATTGTAAGAGTGATTGGGCCAACACTACAGGTGAGTAAGTTGCTCCGACATTAAGCAAAATAACCAGAAAATTATGCAAATGTTATGAAAAATCAAGCTACAATATTTTCCATAAGCATGAGTTCAGGGTCTGAGCTATACAGATTTAAGAATTTTCTCCTAGCCATTTACTTTCTTAAGTAATTCTGAAGACAATTTATTTTTAAGGCTTTCACCTAAGCGAGAAGAAATCTGTTGTACAATAATGAAAAAAGGAAAAGAGCTCTGTTCTCTGGATGTTCAACCGTTCTGTTAAGGATTCATAAGTTATTTGTTTGGAAAATCATATACCCAGGGGCTCTGAACGTGGTCCAGGCGGTGCTGGTGGGAAAGAACCTGCCTGCCAATGCAGGAGACATGAGGTGGGTTGAAGCCCTGGGTCAGGGAGGTCAGCTGGAGAAGGGCACGGCATCCCACTCCAGTATTCTTGTCTGGAGAATCCCATGGACAGAGGAGCCTCGCAGGTTATATTCCATGGGGTTGCAAAGAGTTAGATATGACTGAAGTGACTTAGCATGCATGCATAGAAGATTATAAAATTCACTTGTTGTATACTCTAGGGAATAGAGTAGTTTAACCTAACATGAAAAACTGTGGAATGAAAGAATAAGAATTACATTGGGTTGGTTTTTTAAGTATGGAGCCTGCCTAAAGTCAGCATATAGGACTCACTTCAAAAGGTGACCAGTGATGATCAATATGTGATTCTTCAAGGAGATGATCTGGAGTAAAAAGACAATTTACACACCAGCAAGGTAACATTCAAGCAGCCAAGGAGAGTCAGAATATTTCTTTGGACTTTTTTCTTTTCATAAAAAATGAAAAATTTTATGTAATTATTTATCTCAATTATATTTACAAAAGAGGCATTAGCAAGGAAAATGTCTTGATTTGAAGGAAGGAAAGGATACAAAGAAATTCTGCCCTGCCTTTTGCCAGTTTTATTTGGGATCTATTCCATTCTCCCTTGCTTCTTCTTTCATCACCTGATTTAACATTTCAGCAAGGTTATCCCAGGAAGGGTTTTTATGGTTGTTTTCCTTGGCACGACTCTACACTTCCTCTGTGTATTCAGAGTGTTCTGCCTTGAGGAGGTGCATCTCATGCCTAAGCATGGACAGAAACCCAGGGTCCAGTGCCCCTCTGTGCCTCAGAGTCAGTTTTCAGGGAGTCACATTGGCACGCTTGCCAGTGACTGTCATCACACAGCTTCATCACGCAGCGAGGTTGTCCTGGGCCCCCTGCTTCTTTCCTCCTTCCCGATTTTAGTCTTGGGTTTGCCCATTCTGCTGTGACTCTGCCCGGTAATGGCCAGCCTGGGAGCTGACCCCAGCATATCTGATCTCCTGAGATGAAATGCCACATGAATTTCATGTAAAGGTCAAGACAAGGATGGGTTGGAAAAAGACAGTATCTTCTATTAATTTTCCTTCTGTCTTGTTTCTACCTGCTGTTCTGAAGCTGTAATTGGAGTAAACATTAGGCCTTGTGAAAGAAATTTTACAAAGTATGAGTACCTTTTTTATGTATGGAGTGCAAATGTGGAGGATATAGGTGTGTTGCTTCAAGCTGGGGTCCAGCAAGTTCATTCACTCAAGCTTCCTTTGAACAAGTAGCCTACTTCCCACCTCCCATTGCTGTCCACATCTTACTCTGGTAATTTAAAATTCTATAATTCCTCCTTAAAACATTTTAATATTTAGTGACCTTTTAGAGTTCATTAAACTTTATGTTTAATAGAATTCCTTCTTTCCATGTTAGCCACTAAAGTCTGATTCCTATAAATGTGTAAATCCCAATTTTATCTCTCTTCTAAATCTGTGCTATCTCCATGTTATCCCCAAATTCCTGTGATAAACTTCATGCAGCCACTTGCCTTCTTCTTGATCTTTATCCTTGTCTGACCCCTTAATGGTAGTTCGGTCTTTTCTTTCCCCTCTTCCTGTAGGACTCTCCCCTCAAGAGCTGTAAGTTTCCAGTTTAACAGTCTTCCCTACATCGTCTTTCAAATCTGCCCCACTCTAGGTCTTACTGTGCTTGCTTCTCACTTACTCCCTCACCATTTATAAAGAAGTAGTAATACCAAAATAATAGGGTTTGTGAAAAATACCTAGAAAAGTGATGTTGTTTATAGGAAGGTTTTTTTTTTTTTTTTTTTTAAGTCATCTTTATTCACATTTAAAGTTTTGATAAAATTATAAAATGAATTATTTTTATTCACCTTTGGAGTAAAGTGTGTATGTTCTCCCTAGGGGTATATTTTTTTAAAGAAGGGAAACCATAGTAGGTGGTTGAAAATAGAATAAATCTTTACCAAAAAGAAAATGGCCTGAAATATAGTGGGTATGAACATATTTCTTTCCAGCCCTAAATATGACAAAAGGGAACTCTAGTTTGGAAATTAGGTAAGCTGATGTTTTTTATAATCTTTTTCTCACTAGGAAAAAGAGAAGACTATTTACATGTTAGATTAGATGATATATACTCATATAACTATTTCCAGGAAATAATCAAAATATTTTAACACTGGATTAAGGATGACACAAGATAAAATACCGTGTACAGTGACCAAGAATCACTGTCTCAAAAAATGCTCATTTTAGTAGATGTATCATAATAGTTCTTCAAAGAAAATTTAAGAATTCCAAAAGTACACAGAATATATCAAAGGTCAAAGACAATAATAAATATAAAAATGTGATTTTAAAATTTGTATGCACGTGATTCAGAATGCTTTTGAGTTTAACATTAATTTCTAAGTTGATTATTTGGAAATGATAGCTATCTTGGATCATGTTCTCCAAATAGACCCAAATACAAGTGGTAGCGAGCAAGAGATTTTATTAAGGTAGGGCTTCCCCGAGACAACAAGAAGAGAGAGGGAAACAGGACCATGAAAGAGCAGACGCCAACCTAAGGGGAGCCTTGGCCTGGGAATGTGCTCAACCCGAGACAAGGTGGCTGAGCTGTGATGCTCCCGTCCCTCCTGAACTCTCGCCCTCTGCTGCATTGCCCCCCAGGCTCTTCCAAGTCTCTATGCAAATGGGCTGAGTGCTCCAGGAGGCCAACGGCAGTCAGGGTCAGTGCTTAAGAGAGGATCACTCAGGCACTGGGAATGGTGTCCAGTCAGGAAAGGGAATTGGCGAGCATCAGAGTGGGCATCAATAAAGTTTCCTACAGGAAGTTTACTAGAATTTCCTGGTAAGCAGGACATGACCCTGGATTTAGTGAACTTTTTCTGTTATTTACAGTTCTCGGTATGAATAGCTGGCTTTTTTATGTGTACTTGCGTTAGGTTGATCAACAGTCAAATAGAAAGGAGTTTACCTCTGATGAACTTAGAGCACACAGTCAAGACCTTAGGAATGATGTGTTCACTGACTCAATGACTATTCGTCTTCTAGGGACAATTCATTAAGCATGTTACTCCTCATTGGACATATACCCAGTCCTTATCCCTACACGTGAACATTGGAAAGAGCTTTGTTGGCTTTTGTCTTGCCAGAAAATGAAAAGTGATCTTAAGAAGGAAGTCTTCTTTGAAAAGAAAATGATATGTTGTATACTTGTCAACTTCAAATATCTCATTTTAGAAGCTACATTAACTCCTTGCGTGTTCAGGATGTCATGTGAGATTAAAAGATCACCAAAACCCCAGGGTTATTCCTTTTCCCACATCCCATACATGCTGATGTTGTGTTTTCCTTCTGTTTGTTTTAAGATATTGTCTATTTTCACTTTTGATTTTCTCTTTGATTAAATTGTTGCTCAAAAGTATGTTGTTTAATTTCCATGAATCACAGATTTAAAAAGGCTTTAGAATATCCTTCATGAAGCCATAAAAGTTTTATTAAATCTTAAAAAAACAGATGTGTGGTTGCCAGAACACTGGGAGAGTCATGGCAAGATAAAAGCAAACTTTTGGACAGAAACATTTGTGATAATGTGTTGGAATGTGTAGCTGAGGGAGAAAACATGAGACTCTGATGTGATATTGTTAATACAGTGTGATTACCAGGGAAAGCAAGGACAAAGACGTTTTTGTATACTTCAGAAAATTTGAAAGTCATCATACATGCCATGACTGTGTGATTGAAAAGAAAAGGAAGTATCTCGGTTACCAACCTGGCTACAGGGTTGAATCACAACATCTGACAATAGGCCAAGCATCTTTAGAACCTCTCCTTGACTTTGTCCAGGCTCTAGGGCATGATAAGGAAATCACTGGTTTAATCTGTAACGATACTGATGCTATTGATAAACTTAGTAGTCTGGAGACTTTTCTCAAACAGTCTTATTATCAGTTCTCTCATTGCTCTGGGGACTCTGATGCAGTTATTTCATATTACATGATATAGGCAATTTGTCCAGCCTTCTACAGAATGTTTTACAAGCTCCAGCCCTGGTGAAGTAGCCTTCTCTATGCGCAGCTGTTGTCTCCATTTAATATCTAGGATAGAGGATCTCAAACTTAAGATTGCTTCTGAATCACCCCAAAGCTTAATTAAAATACAGATTTCTGGGCCCCACCCCAGAGGTTAAGATTCAGTAGGTCTAGGCTAGGGCCTGAGAATTTGCGTTTTGCACATATTCCAAGGTGATGTTGTTGTTGATCCTACTGGTCCAGGAACCACATTTTAAGAACTACCAGTTTAGGGAAATGAAAGAGTTTAGGTCATGGAAGCAGATAAATGGTATGCTCAAATATTCTAGTATGGTAAGATTAAGAGACTAGAAGCAGCTTGAACTACCAGATAAAAAAACTTGGCTGGCTGTTCAGCCATAGGGAAATAGGTGTAGACCAGAGATAACATTTTAGATGATTTAAGGGGAAAATCTGACTGTGTTTAAATTATCTGGACTTTTCAAGTGGAAACAGCTTGTTTGCCTGATTAATCTATATTATTTCCATATTTCTTTTTAAGAGACATTTTATGGAGATTGGATATTATGCTCACCTAAATATCCATAAAGATAGTTTTCTACATTTATGAAACTATTTGCCAATAAATGCTGTTTCTAGTTCATCTGATTAGCCTGAAATTAGGACTTTTGTTGAGAAAGGGCATAATAGAAAAATTTGACAATGCAATATTTATCACTGTAATACAATTTTTAAAAAACCCTGAGTCTTTAGCAAATGCAATATCATTATTTGTCCATAAACATGCCATGAATCCCTCCTTGGGGATACATATCCTGTTAATAGATATGAGCTAGGAAAATAAAACATATTTTCATAAACTTTCATTATACTCCTGAATATATCTTTAGTATATGTATAGATTTTCCTTGTTGATTATAGTCTTTTTCTCAGTTTTTAAAATAATAATCAAATAAGTTTAAAGTAAATCCAGCTACTATCCATTTAAGTCTCTCCAGGTTTTCATTCATCATTTTAAAAAATTGCTAAAATATATTTTCTGATATTATATGCTCTAGATCTCTTTTCTCCCATAGTCTTACATGCATGGGCTTATACATGTGTAATTATAACCATGTATGCTGTTAGAATTAAGTTTTATTAATGTTATATTGTAATAATAGGTTTGGTGCTATGGATATAATTTTATGTTCAGTTGCATTAACTTTCAACCTAAGCAGCTTTTTTATTATTAGATGAATATATGAAAGTTTTTCAGAGAGTTGAAGAAGGAAGTTAGAAGGAGGAAATTTGGCTGTTGCATAATAAGGGGCTGAACTATCTTTCTGGTTATGTACAAAGGAAAAGTTAAGTAGGTATTTGTCAGTATACTTCACATATTGTGACCCAGTTTCACAGCCTCTTTAAACTTCTGTTACATTAAAGACAATTATCATGAGAATCATGATAAAGAATCATTTATCATGATTCTTTTTTTTTGGTACATGAATAAAGACACATGTTCATTTTCTACTTGTATTATTCTGCTAATATTCCTGCTATTTTTTAATACTGAAAAAGATTTCTTTAGTGGAAAAAAAATATAGATCTGGGGGAAAATGAATTCTTTTCCTATCCCGTATTCAGTCTCAGTGATCTTTGGCAATGGATATATTTTTCTCTGAAACTCAGTTTCCTCACCTATGATCTCCTCCAGTACCAAAAGTCTATGGTTACATTACAGTCATTGTTTCCTGTTGGATGTGTCAAAAAAGATGACAGCTTTGCAGTCATTTTTATGCTGGGGAGAGTGCCAAGATATGTAAAGTCATTTACATTTTAATTAAATGCCTTAGAACGTGGAAACAATGGGATAGTGTCTTAGTTATCCACTGCTGCATAGGAAGTGACCACAAACTTAGTGGCCTGAAGCAACTCACATTTATTAATATTATCTCAAAGTTTCAAGTGGGTCAGGGTCTCATCTGCTTAGGGTCTCACAGGCTGCAACGAAAGCATCTACTGGTCTGCGTTTCCATTTGGAGCTAGACTTTCTTTACTAAACTCATTCATATTGTTGCCACAGCTGACAAAGGTCTGTGGTTCTTTGTCACCATAGGACTGAGGCCCTTAGCTCTTAGAGGCCTTCCCTTTCCAGAGACAATCCAGGACCAAGCCAGCACGTGAGCATCTCTATGGCTTCGAGTCTATCGCTGCCAGTCACTTCTGAAGGACTCACCCAGGATGTCTTTGTTTTAATTAAATTTAAGTTATCTGTTCAGAGATTTCATGACGCCTGCAAGATTCCTTCACATTTGCCACATAAGGTAACATAATTGTGGGAGGGAAGAATAGCCTTTGCTGTATTCTGTTGCCTTGAAGCAAGTTGTAGGTCCTGACCACAGTCAATGAGAGAGGTTTCCACAGAGGCACAGAAGTCAGGGGCAGGAGTTCTGGTGGTCAGCTTGGAATTCAGCTTGCTACAGGTGGGCAAAAAGTTGAGATTCGTGATACAGTTATTCAACTGATGAGCAGTAGTCATTTAAGGTCTCCGTTAGTTCTCCTATCTTCAAAGTAGAGGAACATGGTACCGATGCTACAGTGGTGCAGTCAAGACTAACGAGATAATATGTACAAATTATTTACAATTCTTGGCACATTGTCAGTTCTCTATTATTAGTTAAAATTATTATTATTGTTGTCATATTAATTATATTACTTGATTTTGGTTCTTTTTGTCTCATTCAATAATTTTTCAGTTTTATTTGATTGGCTGAAAACTATGTCAATATTTATAATAAAACTCATAAGACATGCTAGTTCACGTGTTCTCAATTTCAAATATTAATTTTATTTTGCATTTAACTGTGACACTGAAAGTAAAACCAACTTCCTTTCCAAGTGGACTCAACGTTTAATGAAATATCTCAAGTACTAGATTTTCATTTTTGTTTGTTTTCTTGTTTGCTTTCTGTGCTTTTCGTCTAGGTGCTTTACTTACACGTTACTGGCTTTTCTCCTGGGGTCCTTTCCCTTTCTCTTGGCATGACAACTATTGCCAGCATAAGAATTTATATAGATGCAGGAGTCCCTGCTAGCTAAGTGGAGATCTCAGTTTAATATCTCAGTAGATTAAACAACAGCCCACTGAGAAAGATATTGATGGCATTGGCATCTCTGTTTGATGCACAAGGATTTAAGAAACAGGCATCTGTAGTAACTGACTTAACGGTACACAGATTACAAATGGTAATTCCAAGAGACAGCTTAAGTGTTCTGCCTTCTAGTTCTATGAAATTTGCACTATATTACACCAAGAATTTTTTAAATAAAGAAATCCAGATGTGTCATCTTTCTCTTTCCTCTGCTGTGTCTGGTATTGGTGACCTGGGCATCTCATTTCCTTGTGTGTTTCCTCCTGAGGCTCCGTTGCAGACTGGGGAGGGAAAGACATCTGAGGCTGGGCAGCAAAGAAAGCAAGAGACCAGGTGAAAGTGGGTGCAGGGAATATTTTTTTGGGAGGTATACTAAACAGATTTTCACTCCCTCAGGATAGAAATCAAGTTAAAGAACACAGAGTCTATTTTATCTGCTTCTCTTTAAATTAAAACACTTCATTGAATGATGCTCAAGTTGCTTTATTTAAACATTGGGCATTTTACGGGGTTGGCAGCCAATAAAACATATTAATGTCTTCTACTTTTGGTAAATCGGGGTTGAACAACTTAATGTATATAACACATGGGGAAGTATACATACCCAGCCATTAATATCTTCCCTGTGTAATATTTATGACTGTAATTGCTGCTCTGATTGTATATTGTGTGAACTTGAAGCACATTAATGTATTGGATGACTAATAGAATTTGGTGACAATGCATAGAAATTGGTATTCTGGAAGAGGGCTGAGTTTTAAATTGTATTCTTTCCTGAGTTTGCAGTGCATTTCATGACTCATCTACCTCACAGTGTATTGGTGGCTGACGAATTGAAGTCTTTTTGCTGAATAATAAACATCAGAGACAGTTTGGTCTTCTCCTAGCTTTTCTGTCTTGGTTTTCTCATCATTCATTCAAAGTATCAAAAATAAATCATTGATTACTGTTAATTGACTTTTATCCATTCTGACTTAGAGAGAAGGCACGTTTGTCAATATGTCACTGTATGTATGGCGGGGGTGTGCTAGGAATGTGGTCTCTGAGCTCTGCAGGGGCCATTGTGTGCCTTGGAAATAAAAGGGGGTCTGTTAGTTCATTCTTCATTGACTGTTCCAGGTTGATCACAGGCCTTTGGGCACCTCAACCCTCTTTCCTTGTTGGGTGGGCTTAGAGGTGAGACAGAAGGACACATTTTCTTCTTTTACTTTGCTAAATGTCTTTAATGTTACAAAGTGTAACACAAAAGTTGTATAGTGTAGCAATTTTCATCAAAAATCAATGATTGCTTAAATTTACAAGCAGGAACATTTATTCTATGGAGTAAAATCTAATGGTAAGTACACATTAGAATAGGAGATAGTGGCTTTTGTCATTCAATAGTTTATCTTCAATAAATAAGATCTGAGCCTAGGTTAGTCACCATTAGTCACACTTTTGCTTTTAATAAGTGTAAATTTTTATTTGCCCATTCCGAGTATAAAGAAGTAAGCATTTTAAATTTTTCATGCGGCATAATATAACATATAATGCATAGTTTTATCTGTCATGTTCACCTAAAAAGCCTTATAATAGCAATTCTGTGAATGAGTACATCCGTGTTTTCCATTATGGTCTATGGAACAGCATCACAGGAGAGCGGATTAGAGATGTGGACTCTTAGGTGAACCCAAGTCCTGCTGAACTAGAAATGCTGATGAACGGTGCTCAACCGTCTATGTTTTGCACGTGTTCTAGGTGACTCCAGTGTGGTCTATGAGAACCACTGATGTAGAAAGTATTATCATACTCATTGTATAGATGATACAGTTGATGCTCACTGTGGTCTGATGATTGCACAAATAAATGGCTAGTTCATTTTAGGGCCCTTCCTCAAACCCAGGTATTAAAAATCATGGGGCCTCCCTCTCTTAAAGAAAATAATAAAGAAATAGTGAATTCCATAGACCTGGAAAACAGTCACTCTTAAATGAACTGAGAAAGGGGCCATTTCCTTGCTTTCGCATCATGAAAGTGGGTTGTTAAAACTATTAACACTAGAAAATTAACCTAGAAAGAGTTTTAATGGTGCAAGTAACATTTTTGCAGTCCCTCCATTGTGTTCCTCATTTTCTTTTTAGTGGAGTGCAAATAGGATGTAGTTAAATCCCAGAGGGGTGGCGGTTGCATGTTAATAGAAGTGGGAGGCTGTTTTAATCATGTCTTCCTAGCCCAATGAGTCTGTGGATAGATTTCCACCGGGGCCTTTCGCACACCACATTACCCGTGCTCAGAGTGCCCTGTGGTGGTTTTCCTGCATGCACAATTTTACACACGCAGCAGAGAAGTTTCTAAGTTGCTGTGGTATCAAAATGAATGTTAACTACCCCTCTGTGACTTGGGAAATGAGTGTTTGCTCTTGAGCTGGAAGCAGAAAACAGTGGCCATTATCTGTAATAGGAGAGTCTGTAGAGCACTGCTTGCGGAGGCCTGTTTCTTTGCGAATCAATTTGGGCTTTGTGCTTAAAACAAATAAGTGAAGTTTAAGTCTATTGTTTATTCAACTAGGAGAAATTTCCTTGAATAGAAGATGTTAGTGTGCAATTAGGTAAATGTACCATGTATCTGGGTGTGATTTTTATTCTGCATATATATATAACATGATGCTACGTTTATGGGGAAAAAAAGCTTGAAAAACATGTCAGTGTTTTATGAATAATTACAAAGAGAACATACAGGTAACAACTGCTAAGTTTGGAAGTGATTGGTGACTCTCTACGCACTTCTGCGGTGTGTCCAGAGTGACCTGTTTTCTGCTGAGGACTCCTGCCTCTTCGCATTTGTAATTGCTGTTTCCTTTCCCTGGAGCCCTCCCCCCAGAACGCAGAATTAGAAGGCTGGCAAACTCCTTTTCATCCTTATGTGTTGGCTGAAAAGATACCTTAGCCCTTTGTGGCCCACGTCTGCAATGCACTTTGAAATGTCTCCTTTAGAGTATAATCATCAGCTTTGTGCATGAGTGTCTCTTTATATTTTGAGGTGTCATTCCTCAGTATCTAGTCTGTACCTGACACATTGCAGGATTCAATAAATAATGCTTCCTTGAATTAATGACGGGTATTTCCAAATGGATGAAGTCCTCAAACCAGCATCTCCTCTATGCACTGTTGCTTTTGCCCAAACTTCCGAGTCCCAGTGAGGAAGCTGGAATCCCTAGAGCTGTCAATGCCTTCTCTCTTTACTTTAGTCAGTTCTACCTCCTATCGTCAGTTTGGTTCAGTTCAGTCCCTTGGTTGTGTCTGACTCTGCGACCCCATGGACAGCAGCACACGAGGCTTCCCTGTCCATCACCAACCCTCAGAGCTTGCTCAAACTCAGGTCCATCGAGTCGGTGATGCCATCCAACCATCTCACCCTCTGTCTTTATTCCTAACACCTTGACCTTCATCTGGTTTCTGTCTCTCAACACTCCACTCAGTTCTTGTCTTTTAGATTAAGTTTCTTCAAGCTTGGTTCCCTTCCTGTTTCTCCTCTTTCAGTAAATGTTTTGGCTGCTGTTGCCATGAAGATGAAGAAACGTGGGCCAGTTGGCCCACCTCCTATCTCCTGAATCCTCTGCATGCCTTTGCCTGGGTGAAGTCTTAATTCCCACATTTGAGAGCTGTTGGTTCCTAACTCTCACCAGGTGACCTTTGATACTGTGGACGGTGCATCCTTGGAGGAAGCATGATGCCCGCTACTCTGTCCTGCAAGATCCTTGCTGGTTTTGCTTCCTGTCACACACCAGGGTTTGGGAGGGTCTCCACAGAGTCATGCACAATAATGGGTTAAGGAATTCACTAAAATGGGGGAAAGCAAATTGCGAAGGCCAGTGTGAGCGAAAGCAGAAAAGGCATTGTTTGCTGTGCTCCCTTCCGCTTGTGGAGAGCTGTGGAAGGCCCGGGGTTCTGTTGTACCTGCTGTGGGGTTTGCACCCCAGTGTAGAGTCCATCACATCTTTGACCCTTATTGTCCTGCAATCATGAAATCAACCTTCAGTTCAGCTCAGTTCAGGAAAATAATCAGACCATTTTGCACCAAACATTTGGAGTCGGGGGCGGCTGTTTGAAGGGATTGGCTGGGAATCCCAGGTGCTGGTCCTCATAAAAGCCGGGGCCTATGAGAAATTACCGCCCCTCCTGTGAGGGTGCAGCACCTCCTGCTGGGAGAAGGGGCGCAGAGGAGCCATCCCAGTGGCTCCTTGTCTAACGCCCAGCTTGGATGTCTCTGCTCACTGCACCAGTCTCATCTGGCTGGTGGCAGAGTTCTCTGTGTAACTCGGTGATGTGTATGTCCCAGACTCCATGGCTCAGTGTCCCTCACCAGACTTTTAGGGTTTCTATCCTTCTACCCAAATCCATTCTGGTCTTCTCGCTCCCTTTTATATGTCCTGTGCCCACGGCGGAATTCTGCATGCCGCCTGCGCACGCACCTTCCTGCACCACCATTGTGGCTTCCCTTGCGCCTTCCCTCACTCACTCGTTTTTTAATTAATTAATTTAATTTTTTTTAATTGAAGGATGATTGCTTTACGGAAATTTGCTGTTTGCTGTCAAACCTCAACATGAATCGGCCGTAGGTGTACACAGATCCCCTCTCATCCCTCTCTTCCTTTGCGTCTCCCCCTCCCATCTGCTTCCCACGCACTGTCCTCCTTCTCTGAGCAACTAAGAGTCACGAAGACCTCAAGGTTCTGCTCAAACCTCTGGTCCTCTCTTGGCTGGATGTTTGCCCATGAGGGACCTCCAGTTGGGGGAGACGTTTATCTCCTCACTTCTCTTCTCCAGGCTCAATGACTCCTCCACAGAATTTTTTTTCTGAGCCTCTAGGGGAAAAGTAATCTTTTCTTTTTAACCCCCCTCCATCATAGCAGTTAACTTTAAAGTTGGTGTTAACACACTCTCCCTTGTCTTATGCGTATATATATTTCTTTACTTTGGAAGTCCATTCAGAGAAGCTGCCGTATCTTATGTGTCTTATATCCTGGAGTAACTTGAATATTATAGACATTCAATAATATATAATGAATAAATGAAAAGATAGGCCTAAAGGGTGTGTGCAAAAGGCTTGGGGTGAAGGTATGGGAGGCATACCCATCTCTTTAGCTTGGCCATGTGGGCTGGGTATGCTGCGAGCTGGGGGTGGCACTTCCTCCAACTCCCACCCTAACACCTCACCC
This sequence comes from Bison bison bison, assembly GCF_000754665.1. Classification (NCBI taxonomy): domain Eukaryota; kingdom Metazoa; phylum Chordata; class Mammalia; order Artiodactyla; family Bovidae; genus Bison; species Bison bison. The sequence goes on along the minus strand of NW_011494602.1, from coordinate 4,541,390 downwards.
CACTCACAAATCCTCAAAACACTCAGAGTGACTCTCAGGATTATATTTCAACAAGGGAACAGGAAGGCCTGACTCATCATGACTTAGGAATGGCTTATAGGATAGACTGGGGACCCAAACCATTGTACTTTCAGAATGCATTATGATATATGAAGCTGAGAACTAGTAGGTAGCTGTCTTTTCTTTTCCACTCCCATTCCATTGACAGGCAGTGCCTGTAAGAGGAGAAAAATATCCCAACTGCAGGGAAATTTTCAGGCAAGTCTCAAGATAATATTATTTTTAAAGTGATGTCAATGCTATGAAACAAAAGAAAAAAGATCTGTGTGGATGCTTAACGATCTCACACTTTTGCCTTCCAGGAGACGGAGCTGTTAGATCTCAGCCTTGTCAAAGACGCCAGATGTGGGAAACATGCCAAGGCGCCCAAGGTAGGAAGTGGAGCATGCTATACACACCAGATGCTGCCTTGATTATTTAGCTGTGTCATGGTATCAATTAATTGCCCCAATTAAAAGTTTCTCTGTTGTAGAATGACATAAAATGCAATAAAACAGCCAGTCCTTCCAGAAGCCGGTATGTCCAAACAGTACCATTTTTGATAAAAGATGGAAACAATGAGCAAATATACAATCAGTGGACATAGGACTTGCTTTGTGCCCTTGGATCTTTTTTTTTTTTTTAAATAATAATGCAAAAGTTATTGGGTAATTCTAAATACTCAAAATGTGCTTTAAAGTGTTTGAAAAATTCCCTGAGCCTTTTAAGCATACGTGAACCTACCTTTTAGACAGATAAACAAGATCTTTTAGTACAAATGTTTTGCAGTTGGAGTCATTTCATCCCTGAAGCCAGAGTGTCAAATCTTTTTGCAAATGTTCCTAGTGAACACTCACAGACATTGGGATCAGTTATATGGAATGTCAACTTACTTGGATTTGAAAAACTTACTGAAGAAACATCTAAAGCAGTGTTTGCAATTTAGTTTTGGAAGATTGTTTTAAAACGTTGAATATAGGACTTCCCTGGTGGTCCAGTGGTTGAGACGCCGTGCTTCCACTGAGGAGGGTGCAGGCTTGATCCCTGGTCAGGGAACTAAGATTCCACATGTCATGTAGCATGGCCCCCAAAATGTTGAATAAAATATTACATATATTTTAAAAATTTAGATTATCTGGTAGGGTATAGTAGCAGGATGTATTGACTTGTTATCAAACTGGGAAACTACGCTTTAGTGTATTTAAATTTTAATACTTCTTTAGTATTTTAAGGACTTCTTCTGTAGCACAGAGAGAATGTTGGCAAATAGGAAAGTGCAGGTGCCATTCAGGGACTCTCCTCCTTCCATAATTGATATAAAACCAGCGATTTTCTATTTGAGTATCTACCTGCATGTTTTGCTTTATTCCTTAAAAGTCAAAACATATACTTTGACATCAAAAATTATCTGTTGCTGTGGAGATGCAGCGAGGAAAGTCACGTAGAGTGATAGTCTTCAGATACCTAACAGTGTGGTAGTTGCTGGCAAATTTTGTCATAGAGCAAACAGCCAAATACAATACAAATTTTATTGCTGAAGAGGTTAAAATGACCTACAGGAAAATGTGGTAAATGAAAAGAAAGAAAAATCAAAATTATTTTCAGAAAGGTTTCTGTGTTTCACCTGAAAATTGTCCATTATTTGCATCAATCACTTAGAAATATGCCTGCAATGCAGAACACCTGGGTTCGATCCCTGGGTTGGGAAGATCCTCTGGAGAAGGGAAAGGCTACCACCCACTGCAGTATTCTGGCCTGGAGAATTCCATGTACCGTATAGTCGATGGGGTCGCAAAGAGTCGGACATGACTGAGCAACTTTCACTCACTTGCTCACTCACTTAGAAATACAATGGTATTCCAATAGTTTGGTCTTTCATTTTTGTATCAAGCTTATTGTTTTTAATGTTTTGTTGCTGATTCAGAATTGTTCAGTTTTCAGGGTAGACATTTTATTCTTCTCCCAAGATTTTAGACAGGTTTTACATAAGCCTATTAGTTCCAAGAATTATATTGATAACAATTACAAATGTTGTCTTTTAATGCAAATTCATTGGCCTAATTTGAAGTTTCATGGTCATTATTGGCTAAAGTCAGTTGCTTGCCCTCCACTGGACCCTTCTAGGCTTTGGGAGTTCAAGTCAGTCCCTCTGGCACACAGAGACCTTTTAGGTTTGATTCTTTTACTGCAGCCCTCAGCCTACTTAAGTTAAATATTTCATATATGGACACAGTTTGATAAATGTCTACTGAATGTTGAGAAATGAACAGCACTAGGGTATGTATTCTGCTTGATTGATAAACCACTATTTGATCCTAAAATGCTACCCTTCAGGACAGATTTCAACCTCAGAATACTCTGGCTTTTGAAGTTTGTTCAACCTAGGTTTGTGTTCTCTATTTTTTTAATCCACATTCTTGATCTTTTTTAACTTTACCTTCCTTGCTGGAGTTCAAGCATCTCAATATACTTTAACGTTTTCAAAGCCAGTTTCTTTGCATGTTGCCGTGGTTGTTCAGTCACTCAGTTGTGTCCGACTCTTTGCAACCACGTGGACTGCACCACACCAGGCTTCCCTGTCCTTCACCATCTCCGGAAGCTCGCTCAAACTCATGTCCATTGAGACAATGATGCCATCCAACCATCTCATCCTCTGTCATTCCCTTCTCCTCCTGCCTTCAATCTTTCCCACAGTGAGAGCCTTTTCTAATGAGTTGGCTCTTTGCATCAGATGCCCAAGTACTGGAGCTTCGGCATCAGTCCTTCCAATGAATATTCAGGACTGATTTCCTTTAGGATGGACTGGTTGGATCTCCTTGCAGTCCAAGGGACTCTCAGGAGTCTTATCCAGCACCACAGTTCAAATGCATCAGTTCTTAGGCACTCAGCCTTCTTTATGGTCCAACTCTCACATCCATATATGATACTGGAAAAACCATAGCTTTGACTATACAGACTTTTGTTTGCAAAGTAATGTCTCTGCTTTTTAATATGCTGTCTAGGTTGGTCATAGCTTTTCTTCCAAGGAGCAAGTGTCTTTTAATTTCATGGCTGCAGTCACCATCTGCAGTGATTTTGGAGCCCAAGAAAATAAAGTCTGTCACTATTTCCATTGTTTCTTCCTCTATTTACCAGGAAGTGATGGGACTGGATGTCATAATCTTCATTTTTTGAATGTTGAATTTGAGACAAATTTTTACTCTCCTCTTTCTCCTTCATCAAGAGGCTCTTTAGTTCTTCCTCACTTTCTGCCATAAGGGTGGTGTCACCTGCATATCTGAGGTTATTGATATTTCTCCCAGCAATCTTGATTAAAGCTTGTGCTTCATCGAACCCTACATTTCACATGATGTATTCTGCATACAAGTTAAATAAGCAGGGTGACAATATACAGGCTTGACATACCCCTTTCCCAATTTTGAAACAGTCCATTTTTGCATATCTGGTTCTAACACTTGCTTCTTGACCTACATACAGGTTTCTCAGAATGCAGATAAGCTGGTCTGGTATTCCCATATCTTGAAGAATTTTCCACAGTTTGTTGTGATCCACATAGTCAAAGGCTTTAGCATAGTCAATGAAGCAGAAGTAGATGTTTTTCTGAAATTCTCTTGCTTTTTTGATGATACAATGGATGTTGGCAGTTTGATCTCTGATTCCTCTGCCTATTCTAAATCCAGCTTGAACATCTGGAATTTCATTGATCCCATACTGTTGAAGCCTGGCTTGGAGAATTTTGAACATTATTTTGCTAGTGTGTGAGATAAATGCAATTGTGCAGTAGTTTGAGCATTCTTTGGCATTGCCTTTCTTTGGGATTGGAATGAAAACTAACATTTTCCAGTCCTGTGGCCACTGCTGAGTTTTCCGAATTTGCTGGCATGTTGAGTGCAGCAACTTAACAGCATCATCTTTTAGGATTTTAAGCAGCTCAGCTAGAATTCCATCACCTCCACTAGCTTTGTTTGTAGTAATGCTTTCTAAGGCCCACTTGACTTCACCTTCCAGGATGTTGAGCTTTAAGTGAGTGATCACACCATCGTGGTTATCTGGGTCATCAAGATCTTTTAATAATTCTTTGGTGTACTCTTGCCACCACTACTTAATAGCTTCTGCTTCTGTTAGGTCCATACCATTTCTGTCCTTTATTGTGCCCATCTTTGCATGAAATGTTCCCTTGATATCTCTAGTTTTCTTGAAGAGATCTCTAGTCTTTCCCATTCTTTGTTTTCCTCTATTTCTTTGCACTGATCACTGAGGAAGGCTTTCTTACTTCTTCTTGCTATTCTTTGGAACTCTGCATTCAAATGGGTATATCTTTCCTCTTTTTCTTTGCCTTTCACTTCTCTTCTTTTCTCAGCTCTTTGTAGGGCCTCCTCAAACAACCATTTTGTCTTTTTGCATTTCTTTCTCTTGGGGATGGTTTTGATCACCACCTCCTGTACAGTGTTACAAACCTCCATCCATAGCTCTTCAGGCATCTGTCAGATCTAATCCCTGAATCTATTTCTCACTTCCACGGTATAATTGTAAGGATTTTGATTTAAGTCATACCTAATGGTCTAGTAGTTTTCCCTACTTTCTTTAACTTAAGTCTGAATTTTACAATAGGAGTTCATGATTTGAGCCACAGTCAGCTCCCAGTCTTGTTTCTGCTGACTGTAGAGTGCTTCCCCAACTTTGGCTGTAAAGAACATTATTAATGTGATTTCAGTATTGATCTTCTCATGATGTGCATGTTAGAGTCATCTCTTGTGTTGTTGGAAGAGGGTGTTTGTTATGACCAATGCATTCTTTTGGCAAAACTTTGTTATCCTTCCCCTGCTTCATTCTGTACTCCAAAGCCAAACTTGCCTGTTACTCCAGGTATCTCTTGACTTCATACTTTTGTATTCCAGTCCCCTGTGATGAAAAGAACATTTTCATAGAACCGTTCAACTTCAGCTTCTTCAGCACAGTGGTTGGATTACTCTGATATTGAATGGTTTGCCATGGAAACGAACTAAGATCATTCTGTCATTTTTGAGATTGTACCCAAGTTTCAGACTCTTTGTTGACTATAAAGGCTACTCCATTTCTTCTAAAGGATTCTTGCCCACAGTAGTAGATATAATGGTCACCTGAATTAAATTACCCATTCCAGTCCATTTTAGTTCGTTGATTCCTAAAATGTCAGTGTTCACTCTTGTCCTCTCTTGTTTGACCACTTCCAATTTGCCTTGATTCATGGACCTAACATTCCAGGTTCCTATGCAATATTGCTCTTTACAGCCTTGGACTTTCCCTTCACCAGCAGCACATCCACAACTGAGCATTGTTTCTTAGACACTAGATACTAATAATAAAAATGAATACTTTATATCATTGTTGTAACGGTTAAATCAAATAATTCATTAGCAAACTACTAGCAGCAGAGTTCTCAAATTTAAGCACTTATAGAATTCCTGGGGAGTTTTAAAAAATGCTGACCCTTGTTTTCTACTCCCAGAGATGCTACAAGAATCTAGTTACTGTGTGTAGTTTGGACATTGGGTTTTGAAAAGTAAATTTGTCACAAAATTTGAACACCACTGCCTGAAGTTATCACTACTATATAATAAGCACTCATTAAGTAGTAACCATTATCATCACTATTATCATCATTATTTTTTATTTATCATTATTTAAATCTCAAATTTACAGAAATCAGTTTCATTTCACTCAAACTAGAAAAGCTTATGTTGTAAAAACAGTTTGTAGCAGAGGCTTGGCTGAAAGGGACTTGGTGGAATGACAGGCAAGAAAGAAGTAGGTTATTAATACCAGATTTAAGATCTTTAAGTTGCAAAAGAAAATCTTATCTTGAACTGAATAAATAAAAAGTTAATTTATTAAAAATGATTGGAATGTGTTCAACAATTCAATGAAATTTCTGAGTTTGCATTGAGTCTCATCCAGCTGCTCAAGAACTGTTACCAAGGAATATATGTCTTTTTCTTTCACTGAACTGGCTTCTAAGGTGTTGGAAGGAATTCCTCTTTCATCCTCAGGGTCCTCATGGTGGCCATCTCTGTACATCACCCCTGGCAGCACCCGGCTTCCCACACTGCAGCAATTCTGTGTAGCAGGCACCAAAAGAGAGGTTAGCTTCCTACAGAGTATTCCAGAAAGACTGAAGCATAACCGCCTCATAGAAGGAGGCGTCTGGTCCGGAAGAGGAAAGCTCAGTAGGAGGGGACCATTGTGTTGGCGAGACTAGATGCAGCAGGATGACGATTAGTGAGAAAAGTTGGGAAGCTTAGGACAGGAAGGTGATGCAACATGGAGACAGACTGAGAGGAAGGCTTTCTGTGGGGACTAAGATCAGAGGAAGGCAGAACATGTGTGGAGCAGAGAGTGTTTATCAAAATACACAAGCACCCCACAGATATTTATCCATGTAGTCCTATTATTTTTGTTTTTCACAGCATCTCATTATAGAAAAATTCACAATCTAATTGAAGATGACTATTTCCTATGCCTGCTGTGATTTGAAATAACATTTATCGGAAATAAAAAAGCTTCTATGTGTTAATGAATTTTAAATGTCTACTCCCAACACAATGCATTCAATTCCAGATCTGCTTTGCTGTATACAGCTTTTGTTCAGGTTAGCAGGTCTGCAGTTTCTCATTGGAGAGAAATTAGGAAATGTTTATTCAAATTTTGCTAAACTAAAAGTACCTTATTTTTTGAGATATAAAATGTGTTTATGTTTCCCTTTTTGTACTCTCCCTCCGCTCCCTTTCGCCTCCCCTCCTGTCCCCTGCACCCCCAGGTTTATAAAGCACATGTAAGAGAAAGAGTCTATGTTATATGCATCTTATCTATGCCATATACACACACTCACTGTATCTTCATTTCAAAAGGAGCTTTGATTTTTAAAGGAGTGTGTATCACTATGGTTTCTGATACATTAGTGGTATAGCATTAATTAAATAAAATAGGCTTAACTAGAATAAAAAAGATCAGAGTCTTGTGCAGAGCAAATTTTGTGATACTTTTTTTGTATGTGTGAGTTTATGCTCTGGAACAGAACAAAAAGTATATTTTTTGTATGGGCTACCCCAAATCCTCATTGCACGCATGCTCGGTAGTGTTCGACTTTTGCGACCCCATGGATTATAGCCCGCCAGGCTCCTCTGTCCCTGGGATTTCCCAGGCAAGAATACTGAAGTGGGATGCCATTTCCTTCTCCAGGGATCTTCGCAACCCAGGGATTGAACCTGCATCTCCTGGGGGATTCTTTACTTGTCCCAGAAAGTTTTCAGAAATGCTGCTAAAAAAGGTAATTCCTTTACCTCTTAGGAATTATCTCATCCTTAGGAGTGTTGAAAAGTAGATGGGCCTAGGGAAGTGGAGCTGTGGTCTCCGATGCCTGCCCTGCCATTAACGAGCTCAGGTTGTTCCATGCCTCTGCTTTCTCATCGATGAAAGCAGTGTCAGGGGAGCACGTGATTTTATGCGTGTAAGTTTTGTTAGCTGCTTATTCCAACGTTTAAGGGCAGTTAATCAAGCCAAGGCACTCCATCTTACAGTTTATAAAACTGAGGTAAAACTTCCTACCCTGGTCATAGCAAATCATGAACTTAAAAAGAAGAAAGACATGTCAAATTTTGCACATGTCTTCTTGGAAGCAGTTCTAAGATTGCCCTGGACTCCAGAAGGAGCAACACCACACTTACACGCTCCCGGGTTTATTCAGGTCTCATGATCCATATGCCGCAGAATCACTGACAAGGATTTCCATGGTTGTACTTTCAAACTGTGCTTTATGCAAAGTAAACTGTTTCTCTTGCTCAACGGATAATTACCCAGGAGATGCAAGAGACGTGGGTTTGATCCCTGGTTGGGAAAGATCCCCTGGAGAAGGAAATGGCAACCCACTCATTTTCTTGCCTGAAAATTCCATGGACAGAGGAGACTGGCAGACTGCAGTCCATGGGGTTGCAAAGAGTCGGAGATGACTGAGCACAGCACAGCAGAGCCTTGTATGTATCCAGGTTGCAGTTAAATTCTAAGTGGTACAGCGGGTCCCGGCACAGCAGCGCAGCAGCAGCGTGCAGTGGTACCGGAGCACAGCTCGGGCACACGGCAGCACAGTCAGCAGGACAATGGCACAGAACAGGGGTACAGTAGTGGGGTGCAGTGGTATAGTAACAGAACAGCAGTGAAGGGCCCAGCACAGAGCAGCAGTATAGGTGCCCCATGCTTTTCCAAAGTTCACTGTACACCACTTCATTTTATGAAAGACCTACATTAGCACCTGCTTTGGCTCTATGAAAGAAATCTGAAGAGGATTTTCACTTTTACAAAAAAGAATAAAAGCAAAAAGTGGGAAAATGACACTCAGCACTTGTTTGCAGCAGAGGAGCCCTTACAGAGGCAGTATACTGTGAGCTTTGAGGGGGCACCACCAAGCTCCTTCCCCGGGAACTGTCCTCAGCAACTCAGCAAGCTTTGCGTTGCCTCTGTGAGCACCGGTGCTTTATCTCGACTTATTTTGTGCCTGGCTTAGCAAGATGTGTCTGAAGGCAACTGCTTCTCCACTTTATGCCATTTCAGCTTATGGAAACTTTCACAGGAATGGTCTGCTTTTGGATAATGCGGGAAACCTGTGTATATATCACCACAATCACATAAGGCAGGTTAGGGTAAAACTAAATACAAAAAGCTGATCGGGTTTTGTTTTTCTAATCCTTATAGCAGAATGATGCCTTTTCAATTTCACTGTTGCTTTGACACATGACCATTGACTTTCTGCTTCTGCCAGGCAGTGTTCTGGGCACTAGGAAAAAAACAACTCTGTTCTCATATAACATACTTTTTAGGAGCAGGAAACAGGTGGTGGTGGTAAACTGGCTTTCCAGGAAAAAAGCAAAAGAAAGAAAGACAGGGAGGGAGATAGAGAGAGAAGGAGGAAGGGAGGGAGGAGTAGGAAGGAAAGAAGGGAGGAAGTGGGGAGGAAATCCCTGATCTGCTGTGTTTCTTCATTTCCTTTGGGTGAATATTCCAAACCTGGGGAGTTTCAAACCAGATCCTGCCATCACCTAGAGCTCGAAAGCAATGTGCACACAGCCTAGAGCCCTGTGAGCAGGTTCCCTCCAGCACCCCTTGGGGTCGGGAAACAGATGGCAGATAAGTCCCACTGAAGTGAATCAAGCAAGGATAAGGGGCCACAGGTCTTGAGTGGCAGAGAGGATTGCTGGTTTTCTGAGCCCTAGCAGAGTAGGCTCTCTTGGTGAGATCAGGTGAGCAGAGACATGAATTAAGGGAAGGGGAAGGATTCCAGGCAGAGGGTGCAATAAGAGCAAAGACCCTGAAATAGGAACAAGCTTGGCATGTTTGAGGAACCAACTCTGTGCGCAGTGTGGCTACAGCGAAGTACAGCAAAGAAAAACAGAAGTCAGATAGGTGGCTGTAGGTGGCTGGGGGCCACATATTTTGGGCTTCATAGGCCGTGTTAATGATTTTGGCTTTTCCTCTGAGAGACATGAGCAAGGATCTGAATGTTCTGAGCAGAGGAGTGACAAAGATCTGACCTAGCTTTTAAAAAGCATCATTGGCCACAGCCTTGAGAACAGACCACAGAGGACAAAGGAAGAAGGATACCAACCAAATGGCTGTTGCCAGTGCCCAGGCAGTGTTGATGATGATTTTTGACCAAAAGGTGTAGAGAAAGCCAGAGTCTAATGTGTTTTAAAGACAAAAGGTTTTGCCAGTGCCTTGGGTGTGAGGGATGGGGTAAAGAAGGGATTCAAGAACAACTTTTAGCGTTTTGACTTTGGAAAGTGTGGGAATTGGGTTTTCATGCAGATGGGAAGGAAGAAGCTCATTTAAACAGAAAAATTTAGTTTAGTTTTTGGATATTTAAAGCTTGAGATGCTTATCAGGCTTCTACCTGGTATCGTATTTGAATCTACAAATCTGGAGGTGGGGTAATGTTGGCCATGGAGTTAATAACTTTGATTCTTCAAAACTCAAAGTCAAGGGAGGCCTTTAAGGATTATATGTATAAAAGAAACTTCTGATATCTAAACCATGCTATCTCCAGCATTTAGGCTTCAAGGGGATGAGGAGGAACAGTGAGAGAGACTGAAACTGGTTTATTCCCCAAGGAGTGGAAAGCAGGAACCGTAAAGGTACTTATATACCAGTGTCCATGGTGACGTTACTTACAAAAGGTGGAAAAACCCAAATGTCCATCAGAAGATGAATGGATATACAAAATGCCCTAGATACACACAAGGGAATAGTATTCAGCCTTAAAAAGGAATGCAATTTTAACTGCTACAGTAAGGATAAGCCTAGGAAAAGGTATGCTAAGTGCAATAAGCCAGACACAAAATGACAAACATCATGCGATCCCTCTTAGAAGAGGTACCTAGAATAGTCGGGTTCAGAGAGTCCAGAAGTAGCATTGGCAGTTTCCAGGGGCTGGATTGAGGGAGCACGGGGAGTTCCTGTTTAATGAGGGCAGAGTTTCAGTTTGAGAAGATGAAAGATTCTGCCGATGAATGGTGGTGATAGTGTATACCAATGTAAATTTGTTCAATGTCACTAAACTGCAACACTTGACAATCACTAAAATAATAAATTTTATGGTATGTGTATTTTGCTACAATAATAAAAATAGAGACTGAGAAGGAAGGAGAATGAGAAGAAGGTATACCTTGGAAGCCTAAGAGCATTTTAAAGGAGGAAGGAGTCATCGTTTGAATAAAATGGTAGCTTCCTGCTACTCTTTTTCTTTTTAGTTTTGCATACTTGTAACTTTATTGAAGATAAAATTTTATACACACTTTTAATATTTTCCTTATATGATCAGCATTCCTTGCTAATATTCAAAATAGGCTACTTATTTAAGGGTTGTCAAATCTTAAATAGCTCATCATAGAATCTGGATGCCAATATATAAAATCTCATAATGAGCTGTTATTTGGATGTTATACAACAGTGGTTTTAATGAATCATCCTTGAGGCCTGGAATTGTGCTTTCTTTATTGTTTCCCTTTGCTGATTACAAGCTATTTCCCTGATTTTTGAAGATTCCACCATTATGTGAAACCACAGTCATAATTTGATGTAGATATTTGAGGTTTACTAAAGAATAAGAAAACCCTTTATACAACAAGATAAAGGTCTCTCTCTTTCCACTCACTTGCTGAGGAGATTTACCTTTGGCCCATAATCTTGGTTCCAACTGTTTCGTAATTTACCCGACATGGTGCCACAGCTGATTTGGGGTAAGAGGGGTACAGGATTTTCTTCTGTCATTTTATTTACATAAATGTTTATTTACATCTTTACCAAATGGAGAAAAAAAGGGTTAAAAATTCACAGAATTATCAATGTGTGCTTAATCGTTTTGACAGCTAATCACATTTATCTCCAGATGTAAATTATATGGCATAGCTCCTTTTTCATGTTCATTAAATTCCATAGATGTCAGTGGTTTCCTTGGAAACAAAAACCTTTATGTAACTAGTTGGAGATTTAGTAGCAGAAATATCAGGATGCTAAGGAAGGTAAGGAATGGTTCCTTTGGTAGATCTTTGTGTTTAAAACTCTTCAGTCTCTTCCACCTGCCCCTCAACCTCATGGACATTCTATAATGAATAAGGGAAGGCTTTTAAAGCTACCATTAAATTATAGAATATCTTCTCTAATGGTTACAAGTTTTTAACTTCTTCATAACCAGTCACAGATAGGATAAGTCTCTTCTGGGATGTTGGTATAAATTACTAAATTTGCGAAGGGGTTGGTGTGTCTCTTATCAACAATTAAATCTGAATATTTGAGTGATGCCTCCATTACTCAGTGTACATAAGTGTGTGTCCATCTGTAAAACATGGTGAACTAAATATGTGTATGGCTGAGGAAAGATTCTGTTTTTAAAAAAGAATAGCAAGCCTCTGTCTTAGTATCTACTGCCAAAGAGTTCAAAGGCCCCTGAAGAGTTCTTGAGGGGCCAGGGAGAGGTCACAGTTTTGGCGGAGGTTAATAGTGGGTGAAGGCCTTGACAGCTAGGAGCCTTCTCCTTCTGGCCGCGACGGACCTCCTGTGGAAAGCAGGGTGACAGGATTAGTACCACGCGTTAACTAAACTTCAGGTCTTTTTAGAAGGTTCTGACTCATTCCATCATTGCTCCTGTCTTGTGTAACTTCAACCTAAATGCAGTCTGCTTTGCATGCAGTGGTACAGAGTTGCGTTTTGGAAACATTTCTCAATTTTAATTCTTTCAAATGCCATAATGCGCCACCTTGTGGATATAGCTGATAATACTTTAATTCTACACAGTGAATTTCTCTCTAAACTAGGGTTTGCAAACTTTGTTTCTAATATAGAGATATGAGAAACACTGGGGAAGTTTTAAAAATCTCAATGTCCAAGCCTCACCCAGATAAATTAAATCAGAATATCTTTTGTGGGGCTCAAGCACTGATACTTTCTTTAAAGCTCCCCACAATGGCACCCCACTCCAGTACTCCTGCCTGGAAAATCCCATGGACAGAGGAGCCTGGTAGCTGAAGTCCATGGGGTCGCGAAGAGTCGGACACGACTGAGCGACCTCACTTTCACTTTTCACTTCCATGCATTGGAGAAGGAAATGGCAACCCCCTCCAGTGTTCTTGCCTGGAGAATCCCAGGGACGGGGGAGCCTGGTGGGCTGATGTCCATTGGGTCGCACAGAGTCGGACACAACTGAAGCGACTTAGCAGCAGCAGCAGCAGCAGCAGCAGAGATTCCCATGTTTAAATTTCCTTGGTTAAAGTCTGCACTGCTTTCATTAAAAAAAGAAAAGAAAAAAAATCGGCTTAAATAGATGTTTCTCTTTTTAAAATAAGGACTTTACACAGTAAAGTACTGAGAACTTTCCTATAATATTCCCTCATCAAAAGTCTAGTTTTGAGTCTAGTCTTCCCTCAACTTTCCCAGCTGTACTTAATATAACAAGAAGTGTGCTTCTCGTAGGAGTGTTTTCCAGCTGTCTAACAAAGTTCCAAAGATGGGGTGAATTAAACAATGGAAACTTGTATTCTCATTATTCTGGAGGTTTGAAGCCTGAGATCAGGTGTTGGCAGGCATGGTTTCTTCTGAAGCCTCTCTTGTCGACTTGTAGATGGCTGGCTGTTCCCTCTGTCTTCACACGGACCTCTCCCTGTACTTAACTGTGTCCTGATCCGTTTCTTGTAAGGAGTCAGTGTATTGGACTAGGGCCCACCCTAATGGCCTCATTTTATCATGATTTCCTTGAAGGATTCAGGACTTTAATGAAGTGAAGTCACTCAGTTGTGTCCGACTCTTTGCGATCCCATGGACTGTACAGGCTCCTAAATCCATGGAATTTTCCATGCAAGGATACTGGAGTAGGTTGCCATTTCCTTCTCCAGGGGATCTTCCCAACCCAGGGATCGAACCCAGGTCTCCTGCACTGCAGGCACACTCCTTACTCTCTGCATTCTGGTTAACAGATATCTGTGGTGCGGGTGGTTAGGAATACAGGGGAAGGGTGGGAGACACAGTTCAGCCCATAACAATATTTTCTCACTACATGCAAAGGATTATTTCACAATAGATCTAATATAAGTAATTAGATTCTTTATAATCAATTTGATTGTTAAAGTGGATAGAAATGTATAGTTGGAATTATTTCAGAAATACACATTATTTATTGCTTTTGCAGAGGATCCGTATTGCAGCTTATATTATTTTTGTATCATCATTACATTTGTGCCCATTCTTCTGTACCCCAGGCCCCCAACATGTGTCTTTGCACATCTAAGTGCCTACTATAGTATAGTCATTACTTGTACAAGCTTTGGGTCAAATGGCCAAGCCAAATCCAGTTACTAGCTATATATAACCCAGGAAGTGATTCCACATCTCTGAGATTTAATTGCCTGCCCCATATGAATTATGAAAATAATCTCTATGTTTATCTTATTTGGTTGACGTAAAGACTCAGTGGTTAAATGTATCTGAAGCACTTGACACAACTCCCATGTCCACGTGTATGTTAAATACATTTTAGCCTTCACCCTAAATGACTTTTAGTAAGTAAAATGTATAACTAATGCTCATGCCATGTATTGTAGCAGGCAAAAGCAAGTTAGTTACCTATTTACAGTAGAATTCAGGTACTGCTATGACTTACTCCACATGAGAGATTTATACCTTTGGAGAAAGCAATGGCACCCCACTCCAGTACTCTTGCCTGGAAAATCCCATGGATGGAGGAGCCTGGTGGCTGCAGTCCATGGAGTCGCTAAGAGTCAGACACGACTGAGCCAACTTCACTTTCACTTTTCACTTTCATGCATTGGAGAAGGAAACAGCAACCCACTCCAGTGTTCTTGCCTGGAGAATCCCAGGGACGGGGGAGCCTGGTGGGCTGCCATCTATGGGGTCGCACAGAGTCGGACACGACTGAAGTGACTTAGCAGCAGCAGCTCTACTTAAACCTATCTGTAAACATCTAGTTTTATATATTAACTGTAGAAAAATGAACTTGAAGCATACTTATCCTTGCAGCCAAACACCTGTCTGTAGTGGACCATCACAGCAACTCGTGCTAAGACTTAAAATTCTTATTTAGAAAACTGCCTAGATTTGTAAAGAGTTAAATAAATTTTCTCAACAATCAAAATAATGTTCAGTTCAGCTCAGTCGCTCAGTCATGTCCTACTCTTTGCAACTCCATGGAGTGCAGAATGCCAGGCCTCCCTGTCCATCACCAACTCCCGGAGCTTACTCAGACTCATGTCCATTGAGTCGATAATGCCATCCAACCATCTCATTCTCTGCCATCCCCATTTTTCTCCCACCTTCAATCTTTCCCAGCATCAGGGTCTTTTCAAATGAGTCAGTTCTTTGCATTAGGTGGCCCAAGTATTAGAGTTTCAGCTTCAAAACCAGTCCTTCCAATGAATATTCAGGGCTGATTTCCTTTAGGATTGACTGGTTGGATATCCTTGCAGTCCAAGGAACTCTCAAGAGTCTCCAACACCACAGTTCAATAGCATCAATTCTTTGGCGCTCAGCTTTCTTTATGGTCCAACTTTCACATCCATACATGACTACTGGAAAAACCTTGAGTATACGGACCTTTGTGGGCAAAGTAATGTCTCTATTTTTTGATATGCTGTCTAGGTTGGTCATAAGTTTCCTTCCAAGGAGTAAGCGTCTTTTAATTTCATGGCTGCTGTCACGATATTAGAGCAATTTACTTTCAGTTAAGAACAGTTAAGAACATGTTGGTATCTTTTTCTGCACTTTGAAACCACTGAAGTAAAATTAGAAGCACTGTTTGGAAAGGGAAGACCAAAGTTATTTAAAGAGACTCAGATTCAAATCCCAGTGCGTCATCTTAACTGAGAGATCCCGAGAAGGTTTCTTAGCTTCTCTGTGAGAATAATACCAGTTAGATTTAAGGTTGTCTGGTGAGTTGAATTATCATTGGTAACAAGACACACATCCTAATGTTGGATACACTCTAGGAGTTCACTCCTTGTGACTTAACTGCCTGCCTGCCTTGGGTTCAATGTTGGTTTATTCTTCTTAAGTCTCAGTGAATCTGATGGGTAATTAAGCACATGTATTACTTGAACTACCTTCTTGTTGGAGATTAGCTTCTAATGTACTTTTCCTGTAATTTAACATGTGCACAAACAGGGTGAAAAAGTGGAATGTAGTTTGACCCGTGATGTAAGAGAAGAAAAAGTTGGGGGAGTGAAAGTAATGTTTATGACTACCATGGAGTCATTGTGAGAATTAAATGATGCATATACCTGAAATGACTTTGCCAGCCACAGTCACGAGCAGCTTGGTATAATGGAAGGAATTTGAAAATGTATACAAGATAGATAAACAAGGTCTTATTGTATAGCACAGAAAATTATATTGACTATTCCATGATAAACCATAATGGAAAATTGCTATATTTAAAATTGATGGCCAACAAGGAACTCCCTGTGTATAGGATAGGGAACTTTGCTCAATATTATATAGAAACCTAGTAGGTAAATAATTTGAAAAAGAATATATACATGTATATGTATAACTGAATTACTTGGCTATACAACTGAAACTAACACAACATTGTTAACCAACTATACTGCAGTATAAAATAAAAATGTTTAGGAAAGTCATCCTGAAGTTTAAAAAAAGAATGTATATAAATGTACAACTGATCACTTTCCTGCACAGCAGAAATTAACACAATATTGTAAATCTACTATATTTCAATGAAAATAAATACAAATAAAAAAGAATATATAGTAATTCATTTTGTTACCCTTCATTGGAAAATGACTGAAAATTCCTTAATTCCTTTTGTCTACCACAATAGTACGAAATCCCAGATTGCAGATTTTTTAAATTTATTATTTTAATGGGAGTATAATTATTTTACAATGCTGTGATGGATTTCACCATATATCAACATGAAGCGGCCGTAGGTATGCATGTGTCCTCCCCTTCCTGAGAATGAGATAGCTGACACAAAGGTATTTTCAGGGATGAAAGAATGCTTTCGCTGTAGTTTTCTCTTGTTCCTGAATATGAACATAATTAACATTCTTGCTATCTAAAATACAAAATTTCAGGTACCCTAAGAAATAGCCTTGATTTTGTGTAAAAAGTGACATTTAAAATAACATAGTGAACTATTTGCTACTTAACAGATCCTTGTTAAAGGCAGAAATGAGCTTTCCAGAGGCTACTGAAATTAACATCCATAGAGGTTTATAGAAGGTAGAACAGCCTAACTAATGAAGCAAAATATTTGTTGTTTACCTGTGAAGCAGCACCATTGGTCCTAAGAGGTTAGGAAATTCACCTTTGATTCTCACACCAGCACATCTTCTCAGTGCCATTTCATGTTTCAGCATCCAGTTGTTTCCTGATACCGTAAGTTGCATCCAAGCTTTACAGATTTTAGGAAGACCAGTGGAGCTGGAAGAGCTTGTTGATCACTGTTGGCCATGAATGGATAGATGTAACTTTGTGAAGATGATGTATTTTATTTTTTCTTAGACAGAAAATTAAAAAAAACAAAAACAAAAAACAGGACCGTATTTCTCCACATGAGTTCTGGAATACTAGCAGTTGTTAAGAGTAAAAAATGTCAGCTAAGCTTCATAAATGTTGGGTTTCTCTATTACAGGACTTCTCAGAGCCTTTGATGTATTGGACATGGATTGCGGCCATTATCCTTTTTTGTTTTGTCTTGTTTTGACAACAGGCTTCTTTGTCAAGCATATCTCACAGGAGTAGTGTTCTTGCTGAATTACCTTTGGTGAATATTTTAATAGTTGGTTTTTATGAAGTTAATCACACTCCATATTGGGGCTGAAACACTAGTTTAAGAGTGGTGCTTATTCCTATTCAGTAATGCAGATACCTAATTAGAGATGTTTAAAGATCAAGGTTTTGAGTGATCTAAACCAGATAAGTCTTTCTATAGGTAAATATCCCTTGATGATATGCAGTTTAATTTTATCTTGTACTATATCATGTGTTATTTTTGATTTTAAACTTTATTAGCATTATCCTCCTCATTTTATAAAAAAATGTAGACCTTGGCTTATGATAAAAGGTCATCAGCGGGGCTTCCCTTGTCTCAGTGGTAAAGAATCCAGCTGCCATTGCAGGAGACAGAGTCCAAGCCCTGATCTGGGAAGATCCCACGTGCCCCACTGAGCCTGTGTGCCACAATTACCAGGCCTGTGTTCCAGAGCCCAGGAGTTCCAAACACTGGGCCCATGTACAACTCCTGGAGCCCGCGTGCTTAGAGCCCTTGCTCCGCAAGAAAGAACCCACTCAGTGAGAAGCCTGTGCTCCACAGCTAGAGTAGCCCCAGCTCGTGCAACTAGAGAGAGCCTGAGCACAGCAGCAAAAACCCAGAGCAGCCAAAAATAAGATAAAATTAAAGAAAAAAGTCATCAGTGTTACCAGTATTCAAATTGACAAAAGAATTGACTTATTTCCATGGTATTTGGGATGTGGTTTGGCATTTAGACAAATGCTTGTGTACTGCTAGGAGGGTATTCCAGGTCTGCTGATAATTCTGGAGATCAGTTTCCTACAGCTTTATATCTTATCACTTGTTTAAAATTGACACCGCTTAGATTTTGGGAAGGATGTGAAATCAAGATAAAGCTTGAATTGAGGTTAAAGTAAAAGTAAGTTAAGTATTACTTGGGGACCAATAATTTTTCCAATCATCTCTTCTTCTGGTTCCTTTATAGGTGTGTGTGTGTGTGTGTGAGAGAGAGAGAGAGAGAGAGAGTCTGTCTGTCTGTCTGTCTATGTGTGAGATGACTATCTAGTCACATAAATTGACTTTAATGCTTTGAAGTGAGACTTTAATTCTGTTAACCTCCTGTTAAAGGGACAGCAGTGATTCAGAGCCCCAGTCAATGTTATCTTTGGGGCTACAGTCAGAAATCAATTTCTCTGTGTCTTGATTTCCTTATTCGTAAAATGAAGCTCATAATACTGTTTTTCAGGGTTGTTGTGAGAATTAAAGAACATGATGTATGTTTCACAGTTGGGACTCTGTAACTGCAGCTATCCTTACTCCAAAAGCTAAAGGTCTTTGGCATATACATTTAATAGAATTGAGGTCAGGGCTATTATTTGACAAATTAGACTCCTTTCTTGATCACCTATAGTTTCAATATGTTCCTTTAGATACTTGCATTTGCTATCCACATTACACAGGCTTTCCCCTCTGTAGCAGATTTCGTTTTAATCATATCTTGAAAAACATTTTTTAAAAATAATTTTTGCTCATTATTCATATTTTAAATATTTAATTTTTAAATTAAACATATCCTTCCAAGAAGTTTTCGGAATTTGTAATGTCTGATCCAACACTGCCAAGCACAGGGCCTTCGCTTGTGGTTCAGGGGTTGAGCCTCTGCTCCTGTGCACATGTGCTCAGTTGCTCAGTCACGTCCAACCTGTGAACTGGAGACTGTCGTCCCAACTGAAGTAAGACAGACAGAGAAGCAGAAGCATTGTATGGCATCCCTTATATGTGGAATCTAAAAAGATATCGTGCAAAAAACTTTATTTCCAAAACAGACTCAGATACTTAAAAGACAGACTGTTGTGGGGAAGGATGGCAGAAAGCGATCATCAGGGAGTTTGGGATGGACAGGTGCACATTGCTATGTTTAAGATGGATAACCAACAAGGCCTTACTGTATTGCACAGGGTACTGCTCCAGCTATGTGGAAGCCGGGACGGAAGGGAGTGTGGGAGAGAATGGATGCATATATACGCATGCATCCCTTTGCTGTCCACCTGAAACTATAACAACATTATTAATTGCCTATACTCCAAAACAAAAAACAGTTTAATAAAAAGAAAAAAAACAAGCATAAATTTTCTTTTTACAAATATTAACTAAAAATTGAAATTCACCGTTTTTAGTAGAAATTGTCATTTTCTATCTGTGCATGAACTACATTTGCTTTCATTATTAGAATACCTTAATGTGAATTTAATAAAGTTTCCTGGGTTAGGACAGATACACTGATTTGAGAAATTAATTAATTATTGACAATTAGTTTTCAGTGCAGTTCAGTTCAGTCACTTGGTCGTGTTTGACTCTTTGTGACCGCATCAACTGCAGCACACCAGGCTTCCTTGTCCATCACCAAATCCCAGAAATATTCAAATTCATGTCCATCAGGTCAGTGACACCATCTAACCATCTCATCCTCTGACATCCCCTTCTCCTCCTGCCTTCAATCTTTCCCAAAATCAGGGTCTTTTCAAATGAGTCATTTCTTTGCATCAGGTGGCCTAAGGATTGGAGTTTCAGCTTCAGCATCAGTCCTTCCAGTGAATATTCAGGACTGATTTCCTTTAGGATGGACTGGTTGGATCTTCCTGCAGTCCGAGGGACTCTCAAGAGTCTTCTCCAACACCACAGATTAAAAGCATAAAAAATTCTTCAGCACTCGGCTTTCTTTATAGTCCAACTATCACATCCATACATGACTACTGGAAAAACTATAGCTTTGACGAGACAGAGCTTTGTTGGCAAAGTAATATGTCTACTTTTTAATATGCTGAATAGAAGCACGGAAAAGAAAAGCATAGCTTTTCTTCCAAGGAGCAAGCGCCCTTTAATTTCATGGCTGCAGGCACCATCTGCACTGATTTTGGAGCCCCCCAAAATAAAGTCTCTCACTGTTTCCATTGTCTCCCCATCTATTTGCCATGAAGTGATGGGCCCAGATGCCATGATCTTAGTTTTCTGAAGGTTTAGCTTTAAGCTAACTTTTTCAATCTCCTCTTTCACTTTCATCAAGAGGCTATTTAGTTCTTCTTTCCTTTCTGCCATAAAGGTAGTGTCATCTACTAATATGAGGTTATTGATATTTCTCCCAGAAATCTTGATTTCAGCTTGTGATTGATCCAGCTCAGCATTTCACATGATGTACTCTGCATATAAGTTAAATAAGCAGGTGACAATATACAGTATTGATGTACTCCTGTCCCGATTTGGAACCAGTCTGTGGTTCCATGTCCAGTTTTAACTGTTGCTTCCTGACCTGCATACAGATTTCTCAGGAGGCAGGTCGAGTGGTCTCCTATTCCCATCTGTTGAAGAATTTTCCAGTTTGTTGTGATCCACACATACAAAGGCTTTGGTATAGTCAATAAAGTAGAAGTAGATGATTTTCTGGACCTCTCTTGCTTTTTTTTTTTTTCAGGTTAGTTTTTTTTTTTTTTTTTTTATTTTATTTTATTTGATGATCCAGCAGATGTTGGCAATTTGATCTCTGATTCCTCTGCCTTTTCTAAATCCAGCTTGAACATCTGAAAGTTCACGGATGACTTACTGCTGAATCCTGGCTTGGAGAATTTTGAGCATTACTTTGCTAGGGCACCCAACTCCGGTACTCTTGCCTGGAAAATCCCATGGATGGAGGAGCCTAGTGGGCTGCAGTCCATGCTAAGGGTCAGACACGACTGAGCGACTTCACTTTGACTTTTCACTTTCCTGCATTGGAGAAGGAAATGGCAACCCACTCTAGTGTTCTTGCCTGGAGAATCCCAGGGATGGGGGAGCCTGGTGGGCTGCCGTCTATGGGGTTGCACAGAGTCGGACACGACTGAAGTGACTTAGCGGAGATGAGTGCAATTGTGTGGTAGTTTGAACATTCTTGGGCATTGTCTTTCTTTGGGATTGGAATGAAATATGACCTTTTCCAATCCTGAGGCCATGGCTGAGTTTTCCAAATTTGTTGGCATATTGAGTGCAGCACTTTCACAGCATCATCTTTTAGGATTTGAAATAGCTTAACTGAAATCCATTACCTCCACTAGCTTTGTTCATAGCGATGCTCTCTAAGACCCACTTGACTTCATATTTCAGGATGTTTTGCTCAAGGTGAGTGATCACACCATCGTGGTTATCTGGGTCATGAAGATCTTTTTTGTATAGTTCTTTTGTGTATTCTTGCCACCTCTTCTTAATATCTTCTGCTTATGTTAGGTCCATACCGTTTCTGTCCTCTATTGCACTCATCTTTGCATGAAATATTCCCTTGGTATCTGTAGTTTTCTTTGAGAGATCGCTAGTCTTTCCCATCCCATCGTTTCCCTCTATTTCTTTGCATTAATCAGGGGGGAAGACTGTCTTATCTCTCCTTGCTATTCTTTGGAACTCTTCATTCAAGTGGGTATATCTTTCCTTTTCTCCTTTAACGTTTGCTTCTCTTCTGTTCTCAGCTATTTGTAAGGCCTCCTCAGACAACCATTTTGCATTTCTTCTTCTTGAGGATGGTCTTGATCACTGCCTCTTCTGTACAGTGTCATGAACCTCTGTCCATAGTTCTTAAGGCACTCTGTCTATCAGATCAAATGCCTTAAATCTATTTGTCACTTCCACTGTATCAACATAAGGGATTTGATTTAGATCAAACCTGAATGGTCTACTGGTTTTCCCTAATTTCTTCAATTATTATGATTATTGTTCTTCAATTAAAATGATTATCTTTGCTACAGGCAAATCCCTGCTGTCTAAAATAGGAATTGAAAAAAGTTTATTTTTATTGAAGACTCTGAAAACACTTCCACTGTATAATCATAAGGGATTTGATTTAGGTCCTACATAAATGGTCTAGTGGTTGTCCCTATTTTCTTCAATTTAAGTCTGAATTTGGCAATAAGGAGTTCAATACAAATAGCTGTGGAAAGAAGAGAAGTGAAAAGCAAAGGAGAAAAGGAAAGATATTCCAATTTGAATACAGAGTTCCAAAGAATAGCAAGGAGAGATAAGAAAGCCTTCTCATATAAGAAACAAATCGCCAGTCCAGGTTCGATGCAGGATACAGGATGCTTGGGGCTGGTGCTCTGGGATGACCCAGAGGGATGGTACAGGGAGGGATGTGGGAGGGGGGTTCAGAATGAGGAACACGTGTACACCTGTGGCGGATTCATATTGATGTATGGCAAAACCAATACAATATTATAAAGCAATTAGCCTCCAATTAAAATAAATAAATTTAAATTAAAAAAAAAGAAATAGAGGAAAACAATAGAATGGGAAAGACTAGAGATCTCTTCAAAAAAATTAGAGATACCAAGGGAACATTTCATGCAAAATGCATATAATAAAGGACAGAAATGGTATGGACCTAACAGAAGCAGAAGATATTAAGAAGAGGTGGCAAGAATACACAGAAGAACTGTACGAAAAAGATCTTCACTACCCAGATAATCACGATAGTATGAATACTCACCTAGAGCCAGACATCCTGGAATGCGAAGTCAAGTGGGCCTTAGAGAGCATCACTATGAACAAAGCTAGAGGAGGTGATGGAATTCCAGCTGAACTATTTCAAATCCTAAAAGATGATGCTGTGAAAGTGCTGCACTCAATATGCCAACAAATTTGGAAAACTCAGCCATGGCCTCAGGACTGGAAAAGGTCATATTTCATTCCAATCCCAAAGAAAGGCAATGTCCAAGAATGTTCAAACTACCACACAATTGCACTCATCTCACACACTAGCAAAGTAATGCTCAAAATTCCCCAAGCTAGGCTTCAACAGTATGTGAACTGTGAACTTCCAGATGTGCAAGCTGGATTTAGAAAAGGCAGAGGAACCAGAGATCAAATTGCCACATCCGCTGGATCATCGAAAAAGCAAGAGAGTTCCAGAAAAAAATCTACTTCTGCTTTACTGACTATGCCAATGTCTTTGACTGTGTGGATTACCTCAAACTGTGGAAAATTCTTTAAGAGATGGGAATAACCTGATCTGCCTCTTAGGAAACCTGTATGCAGGTCAGGAAGCAACAGTTAGAAATGGACATGGAACAACAGACTGGTTCCAAATCGGGAAAGGAGTACAACAAGGCTGTATATTGTCACCCTGCTTATTTAACTTATATGCAGAGAAACATTTCTCTTACATCATGAGAAACGCTAGGCTGGATCAATCACAAGCTGGAATTAAGATTACTGAGAAAAATATCAATAACCTCAGATATGCAGACACACCACCCATATGGCAGAAAGCAAAGAAGAACTAAAGAGCTTCTTGATGAAAGTGAAAGAGGAGAATGGAAAAATTGACATAAAACTCAACATTCAGAAAACTAAGATCACGGAATCTGGTCCCATCACTTCATGGCAAATAGACGGGGAAGCAGTGGAAACAGTGACAGACTTTATTTTGGGGGGCTCCAAAATCAGTGCACATGGTGCCTGCAGCTATGAAATTAAAAGACACTTGCTCCTTGGAAGAAAAGCTATGACCAACCTAGACAACATATTACAAATAGAGATATTACTTTGCCAACAAAGGTCTGTCTCGTCAAAGCTATGGTTTTTCCAGTAGTCATTTATGGATGTGAGAGTTGGACTATAAAGAAAGCTGCGTGCCAAAGAATTGATGCTTTTGAACTGTGGTGTTGAAGAAGACTCCTGAGAGTCCCTTGGACTGCAAGGAGATCCTAAAGGAAATCAGTCCTGAATATTCACTGGAAGAACTGATGCTGTAGCTGAAATTCCAGTCCTTTGGCAGCTGATTCAAAGAAATAACTC
Organism: Bison bison bison; assembly: GCF_000754665.1. Taxonomy (NCBI): domain Eukaryota; kingdom Metazoa; phylum Chordata; class Mammalia; order Artiodactyla; family Bovidae; genus Bison; species Bison bison. The sequence continues at coordinate 4,517,254 of NW_011494602.1, read as the reverse complement.
ATTTGAAAGGACCTGATTTTGGGAAAGATTGAAGGCAGGAGGAGAAGGGGATGATAGAGGATGAGGTGGTTGGACGGCATCAGTGACCCGAAAGACATGAATTTGAGTAAGTTCCGGTAGTTGGTGATGGACAGGGAGGCCTGGCGTGCTGCAGTTCATGGGGTCACAAAGAGTCATACACAACTGAGCGACTGGAGTGAACTGTACTGAAAACACACTTCTATATTAATCTACTTCTACCCATGTAATTTTATTTGAAGATTAAAGATTCTTTAGAAGTCATTATCTATATATTTTTGCTTACAAATATGGATACCAGATGAAAATTAAGTAAAATTAAGATCTCATGTTAGTTTTGTCTCACACATACACCTAAGAATGTGGAATAGCTGAACAATGAAAGAAAATTTCTTTCTTTACACATTTTAATAGTTAGTGATGCTTTCAAATAAATTATCAGTGCCCAATATTGAAAGAGAAAAAGTTCTTAAAACATCAAGAAAGATGATTTCATGAGAGATTTCATGAATTAATGATTGATGGATATTTTGGAAAGTATGTTAAAGAATAAATTGTGTCAATAATAGCAAACTAGATTGGATATCTAATTTTATGGGTAGCTGCTCAAATTTTCATGTTTCTAGTTGATAATTCTTAGTCGCATAATTTGTTTGAAGGATACCGTAGAGCATAGTGGAGATGTACAACAAGATCTCTTATTTTTTCCATGAAAAAAAAAACAAATTAAATTATTATTCTGGTGCATAAATTACAAGAAATCATATAGTTTGATTCTCTGCTCTGTAAATTTTTTGACTGATACTTAGCTTTGCTACATTACCCCAAATTATTTAGGTAAATTTTCAGAAATGCTCCAAGAACTGAGAAATTTATCAAGCTTCTTTTAATTAGATTTTAAAATGTTTTGGTTTTAATTTACCAATATCCGTGCCCAATTTGAGATTATGAATTGAGAAAATATGAAGTGACAAGAGAAAAGTAATATGTTGTGCTGAACCAGGCCTTGTCTTTGTAAATTGAGCTAGCTTATCTGGCAACAAGATGTTAAATGATAAATAATGTATCAAAACCATGCAGTCTTGGAGGCAGGGAGGAGCAGGAAGTTCAGGGCTGTTACTTGACTTACGTTGATGGTGTCTTTGCCACAGTGAATAAGTTGTGGTCTGGTTAACTCAAGGGCAGAAATTCAGACTGGTGAATCAAAGTCCATCACAATATTTTCTTTAATCATAACAAAACATATTGCTTTAATAGAATTTGTTGCTATTAGTTGCATGAGGCAAAAAATTCATGCGCCATTAATTCTAGCAGTGCACTGAAACACTAGAATTATGCTGCCTTGACTCTAAATAAATCCTCTTGGCTCTGAGTGAGGAGAGAAAGCCAATTATTTTAGAAGCCAGTTCTAAATTATTGCCTTAATAAAGACTCAGTCACCAACAATGAGAACTTGCATAAGGAATAGTTTAAGAACAAGCTAGAGAGAGTGATGGAAGGAGATTTGGTCTTCAATTTTGGCAACACTGAAGCTATTACAAAAATGTATTAAAAAAAAAAAAACAACTTAAGTTACATTAAAGCTTGAATAATTCCAAATATGTTAAAAGAAAAACCTAATCATGTGTTTATCTTCCAAAAGATCACACTCTGTTCATCTGTGCATTTGCATACATGACATAGTAAAGTTCTTTTATTTAACATACAAGGTAAGTACAGACATGGTGCTAAATACTTTTCATACTTATCACTTTTATGGCTGAATAATAATCCACTGAAATGGGAAATATTTACCATCAGTTCACTATGTAATAATTACACAATTTCCATTTTATATCTGTTATAAATAACTCTGAAACAAACCTCTATTATTTTGTGTCTTTATTGTTATTTCCTTAAATTGTAGTCCTAGCAGTGGAATTACTCGTTCAGATACATCTGATCACACCTGTTATCATGGAGTTCGTTTTCTCTCGGTCCACGTGCGTGTGTCTTCTTTCTCACAGTGGCAGTTCTGTTCCCTAAGGGCGCCCTGTGGGTACCCACACCTGCTGGTGTACAAGCAAGGAGGGCCCTCTCTGTTGGTCCTGGGGTCTTTCTCGTCCCTGTATACAACAGTATATTACTCCACTGCATGGGGTACTGTAGTTTACTCAACTGGTCTTCTGTGGATGAGCATGGAGGTTGTTTCCAGTAGTTTACTGTATGAAGCTGCAATTTCAAAAACAAAACCAACAAGCACGCAAAACTTCATGTATGTCTTGCCATACATATGCAGAGGTTTAGTTTCAGGATAAATTCCTAGGATTGATTATTTTGCTAAGCTCTCCTTCATAGGATTTTTGCTTTGTTTCATTTGCTTTTATTCCCCCTGTAATGTATAAGAATATCTTCCCCCGCTTACTCTCAGCCTTAACACAAGGTATATTGTTAAGTTGTATATTTTTGTCAGTTTGATAAGATATGTTATTAATACAGTTTTGCATTTTTCTTACTCTGCTTGAAATTAAGCATTCTTTCATGTGTTTAAGAACCATATTTATTTTTTCTGTCAACTTCTGTTCATATATTTTGCATTTTTCTACCTGCTTTTTTAGCCTCCTTAGTTTTTTCTTACAGTTCCTTAAGATAGTTACCTCTATCTATCATAAAGCTGCAAAAATGTTCTCCTGCTTTATCTTTTGCCTTTTGATATTGCTTATGATTTTCTGCCATGCAAGTAAGTCTTCACTTGTTATTTTTATGTAGTCAACTTGTTAAATTTTTATTTTATTGCCTTTGGATTTTGAGTCACAGAAAGTCTTTTTCTGTATCTAAAAACATTCACCTGTAGTTTTCTCCTAGTGTGGTTTCGTGTTTTTTCGTTTAGATCTTGGATCATCTAGAAATCTTTTATGTTGTATTGTTTGAGGTATGGATCCAATTTTATCTTCTTCCAACTTGATATCCTTTTGTTAAAACGCTATTTTTTAAATTTTAAATTAAGTAACTTATTTTAATTGGAGGCTAATTACTTTACAATATTGTGGTGGTTTTTGCCATGCTTCGACATGAATCAGCCACAGAGGCACATGGGCCCCCATCCCGAATCCCTCTCCCACCTCCCTCCCTACCCCGTCCCTCTGGGTTATCCCAGTGCACCAGCTTTGAGTGCCCTGTTTCATGCATCGAACTTGCATATCTATTTCACATAAGGTAATATACATGTTTCAATGCTATTCTCGGAACCCTCTTACATTGTTGGTGGGAATGCAAACTGGTACGGCCAGTATGGAGAAAAGTGTGGAGATTCTTTAAAAAACTGGAAATGGATCTGCCATACAACACTCTTTTTTTAAGTCCATCTTTTGCGTTAATCTGGTGTCAAGGTGTTTCAGTACCATTTAAGAATCGCGTTGTATCTTTTTTCAGTTTGTTGTGCACTTGTGCCAACACCATTTATTATAAAGTCCATTTTTTACACAATTTAGCTGTCTAACTTTTGTCCTAGTGAGTTGAAGTTCTACTCTTTTCATATATTAATCTTTTGACATGTGCCTGAGCCTATTTCTGGACTATATTCTATTTCACTGTTCAGTAAACTTGGGTTCTACAAGGGGAAAGTGAAATATTACTCCAAAATGACAACAAAAAAAAAGGAAGTTATACTTTTTTTTTAATCAACGCATATGTCTGCTGAATTTTGCTCTCAATACTAATCTCTCCTTTACTTTAAACTTCTCATAGAAAAATTATCTTGCCCGGAGGCAATTCTTGTTTGTTTTATGTATTTTATGTAATTATGACATGACTTTGCTAACTTAAAAATGTTTAATTTTTTTAATTTTATTTTTTTTAATCCCTAGAAATCAAAAACAAAATCATTATCAGATAAGCAATTGATATTGACATCTTGTAAATTTAACCACAAGATGCAAGAAACAAAAACAAGAGAACATGTGTGGTTTTCTGCCTTACAGTTTTGACTTTTAGAAAACTATGCCATCCTCGAGTTGTCCATTGTATAATTTTTGAGCATGTTTTCTGTAAAAATAACTCCTGTGCATTATTCATGTTGGCAGGCCCTTTAAATAGCCATAAAACACGTGGGAGCAGATTAATGCTGCATCTGCCCTGTGCTTTTTAAGTCTGTCAACTTTATGGACTACAAATCTTACATAAAGTCTTTTTTACATGCCCTTTTGCTTGTGGTGGCCGAGGGAAGTACTGGAGCTGCATTATGTAGGTGAAAATGTCACATTTTCTGATTGGATTTTCATCTAAGGAAGGTGAGAGCTGTCAGTTTCCCATTCTAACAGTTAAAATGATGTTCCAGGTTGACTAACTTTTCTTTTCAAAGATTAATAGAAGTAGACAGGTCTGTGACCTGTCTATTTGAGTCAGAATTTTTCTTAACAGTGATCACCAGGAACATAACCATTCTTACCATTTATAACCTTTGAGATGTGAGCATTCAAATGTTATTAGTCATTTGAATAACAGGAGAATTGGTCTAGCTTAATGTATTTAAATTGTTTTTATTCTTGGAAAAAAAGCAATACATGCATCTAACTTAAAAAATAAATTCTAACAATGTTAAAGGTTATCATTAAAAAGTATACATTCTACCCTTATTTCTTCTGCTCCCTTCCCAGAAGCAGCAGTTCATACTTATTTCCTTCCCACCACTACCCTCCCACTGCCACACTCCACTGCCCAGGAAATCTATGCATTTACCAGCCCAATTAAAAACATTAAACTCTATATAAATGATGGCATACTATCAAATGCTGTTTAACTCCAACAATATGTCTCAGAAATTATGCCATATATCTACTTCATTCAGAACTCTATTTTATTTTATAGATGCACCAGCATTTACTTTTTGAGTTACTTCTTAATAAGTATTTTATTATTTATAAGTTTCTGCTGCTCCAAATAATGCTTCAATATGGATTTATTGAATATATTTTGGGATATAATATGGGTACATTTGAATTTCCTACAACTGAAATTCTTGTATCCACATGTATTTTAAATTATAAAACATATTACCAATTTGCTTTTGAAATTGGATCGATTTATACTTCCATCAATAACATTCAAATTACCTATTTATTTACATTGTTAATAGTGTTTTACTAACCTTTTTTGATTTTTGTAAATATGATAGATGAAACACTGATAGCTCTTTATTATTAAAATTTGTGTTTCTCCCATGATGAGTGAAGAACTTTTTCTTCTATGCAGTATATTTGTATTTCTTCTTATAACCTTTGCCCAACTCTATGGATTGAGTTTGAGTAAGCTCCTGGAGTTGGTGATGGACAGGAAAGCCTGGCGTGCTGCAGTCCATGGGGTCGCAGATAGTTGGACATGACTGAGTGACTGAACTGAACTGAACCTTTGCCCATTTTCCAATGGATTATTTACTTTTTTAAAAATTGCTTTATATTTTGATATGTTAAGAGCTGTCTGTCATGTGTTATTTCCAACTTTTTAATTTGATTTTGTGGAATTTTTGCTTTCCAGATTTTTTTGGTCATCAGATTTGTTAATCATTTTCTTTGTGAGCTTCCAATTTAGAGTGCTACTTGTAAGAGTCATCCATTATAAAATAATAAAGATAATTTTGTGATTTATTCTGATCTTTTTATGTTTTAATTTTTTATGATTGTACCTTTAAAAGCCATCTGGACCTTATTTTATGACAGTGACAAAGGGATCTTCATTAGTCAGGATAGGCTAAGGTAGTCCCTGAAAACAAGCAACTGCTCAATGTCAGTGGACTAGCACATCAGAAATTTCTTACTTCCTCTGTTTGCTGGAGGTCTGAAACCTTCCAAACTACCCTTAGCAATATAGGCTACTTATATTTTGAGCTCTGCCATCTCAACAGAAGGCCTTTACTTTTGCTGGGTAAGGAGATGAGAAGCAGCTGTGGAATCAACAGAGACTTCAATGGGTCAGCCCAGAAGTGACCCATATTCCCTCTACTCACATTTCATTGGCCAAATCTAGTCACATGGTCCAGCTCAGCTGCATGGGGACTGGGCAATATAGTTTCCAATATGCCCAGAGAAGAAGGGAAGACCAAATACAGTAAGTCCAGTATGTACAAACCTTCAAGTTGCTGATTTTCAAAGATCTGACCTTGTGTTGGCATGTCCAATCACGTAAGTTAGTTCATGCGTCTCACGCAAAACATCACGTGCGTGCATGCTGTAGAAGTGGTTGTGCTTTCGTCTACTTTGCAGCACTGTACACAACACAGTAGTGCAGTATCTTTATTTCAAGCCCAGGATGTCCAGAAGGAAGCATAAAAACAGCAGTGATGTAACTGGTACTGCTAAGCAATATGTGTACCTATGGCTGATTCACGTTGAGGTTTGACAGGAAACAGCAAAATTCTGTAAAACAACTATCCTTCAATAAAAATAATATAAAAAAGTGAAAATAATTGAGAGATTGAAGTGAGGCAAAAAGATGGTAGGCTGTACTTGTTCTCATAACATAAATCTTTCAACCATTGGCATGATTCTAAAGAACAAGGACAAAATCATGGAGCATGTGAAGTTTTCCGTGCTGATTATGTCAGTAATAATACTGAAGAATCATGGAAAAGGATGGAGGAGCTGGAGAAGCTTCTCAGTGTGTGGAGGCAGAATCAGCGTCACTGGTGAGTATTGTTCAGCTTAATGCTGATTCAAGAGAAAGCTAAAAGCGTTTACAAAGACTTGAAGAAGAAACATGGTGAAGAATCAGAGTGTGCATCTTTTAATATGAGCCATGCAGGTTTCATCAGTTCAAGGCTAGAACCAGACTTCATTATGTAAAAGTAAGTGCAAGACAGCAGGTGCAGATATGGTAGCTGCCCGGGAATTTCCTGAAATGCTTCAAGAAATTTTTGATGAAGGCATGTATTTACCCAAGCATATTTTTAATGTGGTGGGACAAGACTGTACTGAAAGAGGGTGCCAGACCAAAGTTATTCTGTATCAGTAAGGAGGAAAAGTTGATGGGAGGGTATGAAGCAGCAAAGGATAAGCTCAATCTGCTGTTTGGTGGCAGCGCTTCTGGCAATGTAAAACTGAAGCCTGCCTTAGTTTATCATTCAGAGAATCCAAAAACCCTTAAAAATATAGCCATGGGCTATTTTCCTATTGTGTGGAAGAGTAACCCCAAAGCCTCGGTTACAGAGGCCATTTTCCAAGACTGGTTTTTCCACCACTTTATCCCAGAGACAGAGAAATATTGCTTGGAATAGAGCATCCTATTCAACATTCTTTTGCTGCCTGACAAATGGGCCACACTCCCTACACATGGCTGACTTTCATTCCAATGTCAAAGTAGTACATCTAACACCCAATGCTACATTGCTCAGCCAAACTATGGACCAGGGAATTATAGTGACTTTTGAGAAATATTATTTATGTCATACTTTTCATCAGTCAGTAAAGGTGAGCGACAGATCAGGGATAGCCTTGCAACAATTTTGGAAGGACTAACATCTACAAGGCTATAAAAAAACATTGGCTTTGCTTGGTGTGAAGTTATGGCCATCACCATGACTGGAGTTTGTAAGAACCTTTGCCCAGTTTGTTCATGAGTTTCAGGGATTTGCAAAGATTGATGAGGAGTCCAAAGAAGTCTTCAGCAGCTTAGTGACTCCCAGTGAGAAGCTGGAGCTAGACCTCCAAGAGGACAACTTCACTGAACTTGTGCAATGTGAGGAGCTGACGAATGAAGCCCTGATGGAATTGGAGCCCAGAGAAAGGAAGAAGAGAGACAAGCGGGAGAAGTAACTGAAGCACTGAAGAGATTCATGGTACAGGAAATGGCAAGGGGATTTTCTTTATTTGAGGAGGCATTGTTAGATTTTGTGGCACAGGACCCAAACTTAGAACAACACACAAAGGTTGCAGCAGCCATTCAGAATGCAGTCCACTGCTACTGTGTCATCTATGACAAGAAGAAAAAAGAGCTGCTACCTCGACATCCGGAGAAGGCAGTGGCACCCCACTCCAGTACTCTTGCCTGGAAAATCCCATGGACGGAGGAGCCTGGTGGGCTGCAGTCCATGGAGTCGCTAAAGGTCGGACACGACTGAGCGACTTCACTTTCACTTTTCCCTTTCATGCATTGGAGAAGGAAATGGCAACCCACTCCAGTGTTCTTGCCTGGAGAATCCCAGGGACGGGGGAGCCTGTTGGGCTGCCGTCTATGGGGTCGCACAGAGTCGGACACGACTGAAGCGACTTAGCAGCAGCAACCTCGATGTCACTGGATCATTGTTTCAAAGGGGTAGATGCGATTGAATCCAGCAGAACCTATGTCATCAGTGTCAGATGTGAGTGAAACCCCAGCTTACTTCACATCCTATTGCTGCTGACCTCTCAGCTCCACCATCTCCCGCCTCCTCCCCCTCCTCTGGTCAGAAACTCTTCCTGCCTGTTCACTCAGTGCCAGCCCCTGTGTGCCAGCTGTTATACTTTGCAAGGCACTGTACTGTACAGTTAAAAATGTTTTCTTTATTCTTGTGTTTGTTTTTTATGTATTATTTGTGTGAAAATTATTATAAACCTGTTACAGAACAGGACTATGTAGACAATTGTGTTAGTTGGGTACCTAAGCTGACTTTGTCGGACTTACAAGCGAACTGAAACAGAACTCATTTGTATAATCTACAGGGAACTTACTGTATTACTGACCTCGTAATGTCTACTACAGTATCAATATTATTGAACTCTACATGGCTACCTTGTTGTCCAACATTAATTATTGTATAATCTCTCTTTCTCTCACTGGTTTTAAATGCTATCCTGATTATATTCTGAAAGCCTCTCTATATTCTGGTATCTTTGAACTTTCTATATAGTTTAGACTAATACTGAAGTGTTTTAATTTTTGTAGCTTTCTAATACATATTATTATTTAATGGAGATAGTCCTACTTCATTAAGTTTTTTTTCACTTATTTTTATTTTCATATGAATTTCAAGATCAATTTATATTATTTTCCTAAAATTCCCGTTGATTATTTATTCTGGTCTAGTCTGCATCTGCACTCAGTCATGTCCAACTCTTTTGCGACCCCATGGACTGTAGTCCACCAGACTCCTCTGTTTATGGAACTTTTTAGGCAAGAATACTGGAGTGGGTTGCCCTTTCCTTCTCCAGTGGATCTTCCTGACCCAGAGATTGAACCTGAGTCTCCTGTATTCCAGGCAGATTCTTTATCACTTAAGCCATCAGTAAAGATTACTTATTGGTATTACTAAAGTGTTTAGATTAATACAGTAGCAGTTTATATATTTAGCATACTGAGTGTTTCCATTCAAGTAGAGCATGTCTGTATTTTTATTCCGGTTGTCTGTTACATGCCTTCTTAATGTTCTCAAGGCTTCATTCAGTGGTCTCTGATCTTTCTGGCACCAGGGACTGGTTTTGTAGAGACAGTTTTTCCGCAGGTGCGGGGTGGTGGTTTCAGGATGGTTCAGGTGCATTCCACTCATTGTGTAGTTTATTTCCATTATTATCACATCAATTCCACCTCAAATCTTCAGGCATTAGATCCCAGAGGCGGGGGGCCCATAGAACGTACACATTTAAGTTGTTTTCTTGAATATTCCATCACTTTGATGCTGTTCTAAGTAGAGCTTTCATTCATATTTCTAAGTGCCTTGTATTTAATGAAGAAAAACTGATTTGGGGTATATTGTTGCATATCCAGGAACTTCACAGAACTATTTTCAGTCTTTTTCACTTGATGTTTTTCTTTCTAACATGTATATAGCCACACCATATGTAACAAATGAAAATGTTGTCTCCTCATTTTTAAATTTTATATCTATTTTTTTTGTATTTGAACTTAAGTATGTATTTTGATGATTTGATAAAGTTCTCCTCCCTTTATTGCTGGGAAAAAAATTAATCAATGTTGTATCCAATATTTCACTAGATTCTAAACTCTTTTTGAATTAGAACTGTCTAATTCAATAAAGGGCTTCTTTGGTGGCTCGGGTGGTAAAGAATCCGCCTGCAATGCAAGAGACCTGGGTTGGATCTCTTGGTCAAGAAGATCTCTAGATGAAGGGAATGGCTACCACTCTAGTATTCTTGCTTGGAGAATTCCATGGACAGAGGAGCCTGGTGAGCTACAGTTTATGGGGTCACAAAGAGTAGGACATGGCTGAGCAACTAACACACACACACATACACAATTCAATAAAAATTTTAAACACCTCCCACTGGAACATCCCTATGATTTGTCCCAAATGATATAAAAAGAGAAATGAAACAAAGTCCTTGCTCTCATAGTTCTTATACTTGAAACAAGAAAGCGGCAGGTAGTATGCAGATGTCTATAATTCAAATTCAGATGTGGAAAGTGATAAAATAGGAAGGCAAAGAAAGCATTCAGGGATAACACGAATTTAATTTTGTCCTTTGGGGCTGGGAACTGAGATGACAGGAGTGGGAGAAAGCAGGCAAGGCTGCACTGCAAACATAGCATTTAAGTGGAATCTCAATAGATGTTTGAAAAGGAGACAGGGGTGCGTTGCTGCGGTGGCCAATCTAGGTCCAGAGGTCAATCAGGACTCATTTTTGAAGGATAATTTTATTCAGCACCTAGAAACAGTCTGCCAGTGCTCATTCAAGATCATTTGGAGACTGCATCTCTGTGGGGATGAGACACAAGTAGCTCATTTTTCTTAATTTGGATGTCCATTCTATTGCAAATTAGAATAATTTCTTTTTCATTAATTGAGAGCCAGAGATTGTCTATAATTTCATTTGTTGTTCAGAATCCATCCTGAACTTTGACTTATAAATCAGGCTGATTTTGGTCTCATAGATATTTACGTATGAACAGAAGTTTTCTACTTTTTACCTGTTTTTAATAAGTGAAAAGGGCAATATTCATTTTGTACGAGTAAAATTGTTGTTTTCTTTGCAGACAAATTTTAGTTTAAGGAATATTGCCAGTCTGCCATCATTAAAAGCAATGAGTTTTATGATTTTATGGAGAGAATACTCTGTGCTAAGAGTTTGTTGGCATAAGTTTTTATTTCAGGGAAGTATCTGTGGGCATGAAACCAGTTGCCATCAGGTTCCTATTGTGTTCAATCAAGATATGGAATCATAACATTCCTAGGTCTCATCTCTCCTGAATGGTTTTAACCAACCCCGATTTTGCCTTGTACGTCCCGTGGACAAAAGGACGATTCCCAGGATTATTTTCTGTTATCATCCTTCTTTCCTTTTTACCTTATTCCTCCCAGAAGCAAGGTATTAAGCTCTTTGGGAAGTTAAAATGTTTTGACAGATTATTAATCCTCAGTTTATCATACACATGACAGTCTTCTCCACAGCACCTGTATCTTTTAGTACATTTTTTTTTAATTGGGATATAGTTGCTTTACAACAATAAAGTTGTAAAGATTAGTTTTAGTTGTACAATGAAGTGAATCAGTTTTCTTTGTACATGTATATGCCCTTCCTCTTGGACTTCCCTTCCACCCCCAATACCATCCATTTAAGTCTCTTAGTGTTGTTCAAGACATACTTTGCCTTTCCATAAAAATGTCTGAGCAAGACAATGCATAAGATTCTGCAAAGATCCAATCATAGAAGGGAGTTTGAGTATTCTATGACTTTGCTGTTAGATATTTGAATTTATTCCTCATCACACTGTTTATTTCAAAGCTTTAGACAATTAATCTTCGTGATCAATTAAAGTCACTTGTTACTTATTTCCCTTTCCTTTTGAATACTCTGCACGATAAGAAAATGTGTATTATAGAAAGAAAATCTAAGAAGTCTTCAATTCAGTTCACTTCAGTTGCTCAGTCGTGTCCAACTCTTTGCGACCCCATGAATCACAGCACGATAGGCCTCCCTGTCCATCACCAACTCCCGGAGTTTACTCAAACTCACGTCCATCGAGTTGGTGATGCCATCCAGCCATCTCATCCTCTGTCGTCCCCTTTTCCTCCTGCCCCCAATCCCTCCCAGCATCAGAGTCTTTTCCAATGAGTCAACTCTTCACATCAGGTGGCCAAAGTACTGAAGTTTCAGCTTTAGCATTATTCCTTTCAAAGAACACCCAGGGCTGATCTCCTTTAGGATGGACTGGGTGGATATCCTTGCAGTCCAAGGAACTCTCAAGAGTCTTTTCCAACACCACAGTTCAAAAGCATCAACTCTTTGGCTCTCAGCTTTCTTCACAGTCCAACTCTCACGTCCATACATGACCACTGGAAAAACCATAGCCTTGACTAGATGGACCTTTGTTGGCAAAGTAATGTCTCTGCTTTTGAATATGCTATCTAGGTTGGTCATAACTTTTCTTCCAAGGAATAAGCGTCTTTTAATTCCATGGCTGCAGTCACCATCTGCAGTGATTTTGGAGCCCCCAAAAATAAAGTCTGACACTGTTTCCACTGTTTCCCCATCTATTTCCCATGAAGTGATGGGACCAGATGCCATGATCTTCGTTTTCTGAATGTTGAGCTTTAAGCCAACTTTTTCACTGTCCTCTTTTACTTTCATCAAGAGGCTCTTTAGTTCCTCTTCACTTTCTTCCTTTAGAGTGGTGTCATCTGCATATCTGAGGTTATTGATATTTCTCCCGGCAATCTTGATTCCAGCTTGTG
>NW_011494602.1:4489152-4504499 GCF_000754665.1 Bison bison bison | reverse complement strand
AAGTTCACAATTCACGTATTGCTGAAGCCTGGCTTGGAGAATTTTGAGCATTACTTTACTAGCTTGTGAGATGAGTACAATTGTGTGGTAGTTTGAGCATTCTTTGGCATTGCCTTTCTTTGGGATCAAAATGAAAACTGACCTTTTCCAGTCCTGTGGCCACTGCTGAGTTTTCCAAATCTGCTGGCATATTGAGTGCAGCACTTTCACAGCATCATCTTTCAAGATATAAAATAGCTCAACTGGAATTCCATCATGTCCACTGGCTTTGTTCGTAGTGTTCTATGGCAACCTAGATGGTTGGGGGGAGGGTGGGGCAGGAGGGAGGTCCAAGAAGGAGGGGATATATTATGCTTAGAGCTCTTTCACTTCATTGTTCAGCAGAAACTAACACAACATTGTAAAGCAACTGTACCCCAAGTTAAGAAATATATATGCTTTTAATTACCCTTCCCCTGAAATACTAGTCTTTACTAGTGGTATTTCTTAAAGAGCAAGTCTTAGCTTTCAGAAGCTATTAAATTGTATCAACTTTAAAGAAAATGCATTACCTTGAAAGTAGGCAAATTTACTAAATAAAAAAAAAGTAAAATTACTGAATACCCCTACCATGTCCTGCTTATTTTTATTATTATCTATGCTCTCAGTGTTATTTACAATTATAATATCTAGATAGTGGAAATGCTATATAATGGATCACTATTGCATATCAGTGCTCAAATCTGTGCCTCATGTTGATAGCTTGAAATTGGCCACCAAAGTATTTACAGTTCTAGAATTGACAGACACTACTAATCAGGGCCCTTTTTTTTTTTTTTGATATATGCTTTTTAATATTTATCAACACATCAGTGACTGTAAGTGTGATGGAGGATTTGGAGGCTTAAGTCAAGTCCTTCCTTTGTAGCATGAGTTACAAATTCACCTTATCTATTCTTTTTTTAAATTGAGATATAATTGATATAAACATATTAGCTAAATATTTGTATGTACTGTGAAATGATCATCACAATAAGTCTTTTTAACATTCATCACTACATGTAGCTACAGAATATTTTTCTTGTTATGAGAACTTTTAAGAGATAATCTCTTAGCAACTTTCAAATGTGCAATACAACACTATTAACTATCCTCTGCAATAATCCCATGACTTAGTTATTTTATAACTGGAAGTTTGTATATCTGACCCTCTTTACCCATGTCATCCACCTCCCAGCACCACCACCCACCTCTGGTGAGCACACATCGGATCACTTTTTCTAAGTCGGGCTTTTGTGTTGTTGTTTTAGATTACAAATACAAGTGAGATCACATACAGTGCTTGACTTCCGCTGTCTCATTTACTGTACTTAGCGTAATACCTTCAAGGTTCACCCATGTTGCCACAAGTTCACCTTAGTTATTCTTATATGTTCTATTGCTTCAATTTAAGAAAGCAAAAATACAGAGTAATTGCAGAAACTAAATGTCCTAAATGTGCAGTTTAAAGTCAATGAAGACCATAGTGGGAAAAGCTGCTTTTGTCTTTCTTTGGTGAACTCTAATGTTTAGAAATGAAAACGTAAATTAATTCAAGTTACTAAGGTACAAGCCTAACATTAAGGTTGTGTGCAGGAATAAGGTGGCATTATTTCACACGATAGCCACGGTCATAGCATAGGGTATATATGTTCATGCAGGAGAAAATTGCCTTATATTAAGTGTTTTCAACACATTATTTTAGGACAAGCTTTATGCCTTAAGAATCAGCAGAAAGCAAGTTACTACGTTTTATCTCCTTGTGATTAGAGACCAGGTCTTATTTATTTTCCCAAGTTGACATTTGCCTTCCAGTATTCCCACACGGCAAAAGGTCATTCCATCTACACAAAGCCTGTCAAGCAGAAAGCCTTTTTAGAAAGAAAGCTCACTGAAGAAGCACTAGAAAATAGATAAAATACAAAAAGTAAGGCTACTCAAGTCCTATAGTTTGGTTGTATTAACTTCATTGTGAATTCCCAGAAAAAGCAAGAATTTGCAGCAGTTCTGTGTGAGGATCAGCTTCACTGGGCTATACATTCTTTTAAAAATCCTTTTATTAAGAGTGCTTTGATGAATTGTTGGACTATGGTATTGCATGGTGAGAACTTAGGATAAATGATATGATGTTTTAGAGTGGGAAAATAATAGACTGGTAACTAAGTAAAGAATCAAGATTCAGTTTCTGCCTCTAATAGCTCTTAAGAAGGTCGTTTTCTTAACTTTAAGTCCATTGCATCACATGTGTTTGCTCAGTCGTGTCTGACTCTGCAGTCCTGTGGACTGTAGAGCACCAGACTCCTCTGTCCATGGATTATCCAGGCAACAATACTGGAGTGGATTACCATTTCCTTCTCCAGGGGATCTTCTTGACCCAGGGATCGAGTTTGCATGTCCTGTGTCCCCTGCATTGCATGCAGATTCTTTACCGTTGAGCCATATACTTTCAGTCCATAATCTCCTAATATTTTATTTGTTACAGATAGCCAACGGCTAAAAGGTAGAATGAATCTTGTGATATTAGAATGAGACATTGGTATGAATCCATGTTCAGCTTAACAAAGATACACATGATAATAGGTAAATAATATAGATATGTGTACATAAACAAGTATATATATATATATGTATATATATATGTATAAGTGTTTTATATAAATGTAAATTGGGAAGATCCTCTGGAGAAGGAAATGGCAACCCACTCCAGTACTCTTTCCTGAAAAATCCCATGGATGGAGGAGCCTGGTAGGCTACAGTCCATGGGGTCGCAATGAATTGGACACAACTGAGCGACTTCACTTTCACACAAGTGTGTGTGTGTGTGTGTGTGTGTGTGTGTGTGTGTGTGTGTGGTAAAAGAATCCACCTGCCATTTCAGGAGACATGGGTTTGATCCCATGGCTGGGAAGATCCTCTGGAGAAGGAAATGGTAACCCACTCCAGTATTCCTGCCTGGGAAATTCCATGGACAGAGGAACCTGGTGGGCTACTATCCATGTGGTTGCAAAGAGTCAGGCACAACTTAGTGACTAAACAACCACCAGAACAACACATATGTATTTATATGTATACACATACACACATATATTCTCAAGCTCTGCCCCCTAACAAAACTTAGGAGCAATAATACTCCCCAGAAGCAATAAGAACATCAGGTTTGCAGAACTTGGTTTCTAATACCATTCTCTAATAACAAGAACAGGGCTCCGTGGAGAGGTGGCTGATCCTGGAGCTGTGACAGAGAATTGACATGATAAACTTGGCTCATTTCTGAGTCCATAAAGTAAGTAGTCAAAAAATTAAACAATGAGGGTGTATCAAAGGAACACTAGAGCAATCTGAAATAGCTCCCGAAGGTTATGCTGGAACCATGTGAGCAAGAAAATAAATAATGTAATATTGGCTTATAACCCAATGTATTAAATAAATTTCTGTGAGTATATAACTATATGATTGAATAAAATTTTAAAATGGGAAATAATAGATAATAATAGAAAATTCTCCCGTAGAGAAGAGTCCAAATAACTGATGTAAATAATGATCCCTTAATATGGTAGAATATTAAGACTCTAAGTGTGGGCTTCACATGTTGCCTGCATTCCAAAGAGAAAACTATGGAAAGGAGGAGAAAGAGAAACTTTACGTTAGGGCAACCCACCAACCACTGCCTCAAAGTAGTCAGGGTCAGGATATCAGCACTGAATCAGGTTGATGACTGTTGTTCTGTAGTCACTCAGCTGTGTCTGACTCTTTGAGACCCCCCCTGGACTGCAGCATGCCAGGTTTCCCTGTTCCTCACTGTCTCCCGGAGTTTGCTCAAACTCATGTCTTTTTAAGTCGGTGATGCCATCCAACCATCTTATCCTCTATCCCCTTTCTCGTCCTGCCCTCAAGCTTTCCCAGCATGACGGTCTTTTCTGATGAGTTGGCTCTTCGCATCAGGTGGCCAAAGAAGCATAAGTCCTTCCAATGAATACTCAGGATTTATTTCCTTAAGGATTGACTGGTTTGATCTCCTTACTGTCCAAGGGACTCTCAAGAGTCTTCTCCAGCACCAGTGTTCGAAAGCATCAATTCTTCGGTGCTCTGCCTGCTTTATGGTCCAAATCTCACATCCATACATGGCTACTGGAAAAACCATAGTTTTGACTATACAGATTTTCATTAGTGAAGTGATGTCTCTGCTTTTTAATATGCTGTATAGGTTTGTCATAGCTTTTCTTCCAAGGAGCAAGTGTCTTCTTTTGATTTCATGGCTGCAGTCACTGTCTGCAGTGATTTTGGAGCCCAAGAAAATAACATCTGTCACTATTTCCATTTTTTTCCCCATCTTTTGCCATGAAGTGGTGGGACCAGATGCCATGATCTTAGTTTTATGAATGTTGAGTCTTAAGCCAACTTTTTCACTCTCCTCTTTCACCTTCGTTAAGAGGCTCTTTAGTTCCTCTTCACTTTCTGCCGTATGTAACCTTTATATGATGTCATAAAGGTGACACTTTAGCTAGTGGTCTTTCTCCTTAAAATTGACAATTTCAGTCCAGCCATGAGCCAAACATCAACAAAACATATTTTTCAAAATGCCTGAACAGTACTCTAAACTGAAAGTCATCAACAAAAAGGAAAATCTAAGAAACAGGCACAGTAGAGTACACTATGGAGACTTATAGGCTGAAGATTATCTAGTATCCTGGGTGGAATCCTGGAACAGATTAAAAAAAAAGTAGATAAAAATTAAGAAAATTTCGCTGAAGTATGCATGTTCGTTCAAAAAGATGCATCAGTATTTGTTCTTTGTGTCTCTGTGTGTCATTCGCTCAGTCATGTCCAAGTCTTTGTGATCCCATGAACTGTAGCTCGCCAAGCTCCTCTGTCCATGGGATTCTCCAGGCAAGAATACTGGAGTGGGTTGCCATTCCCTTCTGCAAGGGATCTTCCCAACCCAGGGATCAAACACGGATCTCCCACACTGCAGGCAGATTCTTTACAATTTGAGCCACCAGCGAAGCCCGTTGGTTCTTTAGTTGTAACAAATGTATCATGCACTGCCTTCTCCTATAAGATAGTAACAACTGGGGAAACTTTATGTGGGGTTTAGTCAGATTTTCTCAACCATCTTGGCAACAGTTTTTGTGTGTCCATTGACAGAAATCTAACATAGTTGCTGTAAAAATATACCAAATTGGAAATTTATTATTTTTATTTTATTGATGTATAATTGACATATAATATGTTATTAGTTTTAGATGTATAGCATAATTATTTGAAATACCTATAAATTCTGAAGGAAATTTTATTAAAAAATTACAGTGACATATGGGACTTCCATGGTAGTTCAGTGGTTGGGCATCCACCGTGCAGTGCAGGGGACACAGGTTCAATCCATGGTCAGGGAACGAAGATCCCACATGACGTGGGGCAGCTAAGCCTGCGTGCCACAACTTAGAGAGCCTACGTGCAACAACTGTGACTCAACCAAAGTAAACAAATAAATATTTCTTAAAATTGCCATGACAGAAATGCTAGGCTTCCATTACCAAATGTTCTTATATTTTAAAGATGTTTGGATATATTATCTTGTTCGATTTTAAAGTTAAGTGTAGTGTCAATTTGTAGGTAGTAGATAAGACATCCTCAATACAATGATGCTTAATTTGGGGAAGCTTTACACCTTGAAGCATATTAGCACTTTAATCTAAGTAGCTGAAGTCACACTGTAAAAATGACAGCTTTGTTACAGTCTGTTTCTAGCTGTGCCACTACCAAGCGTGGCAGCTGAGACAAATTTCTTAGTCTCATACTCATCAGCTTTTCTAACCATGTTGTTGTTTTTCAGTCGCTCAGTCATGTCCAACTCTTTGTGACCCCATGGACTGCAGCCTGCTAGGCTTCCCTGTTCTTCACCAACTCCCGGAGTTTACTCAAACTCATGACAATTGAGTCGGTGAAGCCATCCAACCATCTCATCCTCTGTCATCCCCTTCTCCTCCTGCTCCAATCTTTCCCAGCATCAGGGTCTTTACAAATGAGTCAGCTCTTCGCATGAGGTGGCCAAAGTGTTGGAGTTTCAGCTTCAACATCAGTCCTTCCAATGAACACCCAGGATTGATTTCCTTTAGGATGGACTGGTTGGATCTCCTTGCAGTTCAAGGTACTCACAAGAGTCTTCTCCAACACCACAGTTCAAAAGCATCAATTCTTCGACGCTCAGCTTTCTTTATGGTCCAACTCTCACATCCATACATGACTACTGGAAAAACCATAGCTTTGACTACATGGATCTTTGTTGATGAAGTGATATCTCTGCTTTTTGATACACTATACTTGTCATAGTTTTTCTTCCAAGGAGCAAGCAAGTATCTTTTAATTTTGTGGCTGCAGTCACCATCTGCAGTGATTTTGGAGCCTAAGAAAATAATAATAGTCTGTGAAGCAGTGGTGGATGATTTTTGGAATTCCCTTGCTTTTTCTATGATCCAATGGATGTTGGCAATTTGATCTCTGGTTCCTATGCCTTTTCTAAATCTATCATGTATATCTGGAAGTTCTCGTTCGTGTACTGCTAAAGCCTAGCTTAAAGGACTTTGAGCATTACCTTACTAGCTTGTGAAATGAGCTTAAAAGTCAACATTCAAAAAATAAGATCTTGGCATCTGGTCCCATAACTTCCTGGCAAATAGATGGGGAAACAGTGGAATGGTGTCAGATTTTATTTTGGGGGGCTCCAAAATCACTGCAGATGGTGACTGCAGCCATGAAATTAAAAGACGCTTGCCCCTTGGAAGAAAAGCTATGACCAACATAGATAGCATATTAAAAAGCAGACATTACTTTGCCAACAATGGTCCATCTAGTCAAAGGTATGATTTTTCTAGTAATCATGTATGGATGTGAGAGTTTGACCATAAGGAAAGCTGAGCACCAAAGAATTGATGCTTTTGAGCTGTGGTATTGGAAAAGACTCTTGAGAGTCCCTTGGACTACAAGGAGATCCAACCAGTCCATCCTAAAGGAAAGCATTGGAGGGACTGATGCTGAAGCTGAAACTCCAATACTTTGGCCACCTATGCGAAGAACTGACTCTTTGGAAAAGACCCTGATGCTGGAAAAAATTGAAGGCATGAGGAGAAGGGGACGACAGAGGATGAAATGATTGGATGGCATCACTGACTTGATGGACATGAGTGTGAACAAGCTCCGGGAGTTCATGATGGACAGGGAAGCCTGGTGTGTGGCAGTCCATGGGGTAGCAAAGAATTGGACATTACTGAGCGACTGAACTGAAGTGAACTGTGTTGTAGTTTGAGCTTTCTTTGGCATTGCCTTTCTCTGGGATTGGAATGAAAACTGACCTTTTCCAGTCCTGTGGCCATTGCTGAGTTTTCCAAATTTGCTGGCATATTGAGTGCAGCACTTTCAGAGCATCATCTTTTAGGATTTGAAATAGCTCTGCTGGAATTCCATTATCTCAACTAACTTTATTTGTAGTAATGCTTCCTACAAAGTCAGGAATGTACTTTGCACTGACTTTGCACTCCGGGATGTCTGGCTCTAGGTGAGTGACCACACCGTTGTGGTTATCCAGGTCATTAAGATCTTTTTTGTATAGTTCTGTATATTCTTGCCACCTCGTCTTAATCTTTTCTGCTTTTGTTAGTTCCTTGCCATTTCTGCCCGGTATTTTGCCCATCTTTGTATGAAATGTTCCCTTAGAGAATACAAGCCTATTATTTAACACCTTCTGCTTCTTCATCTTTAAAACAGAGGTAACACCGTGCCTGTCTTATAAAGTTATCAGAAGATTCATGTGGTTAGACCTATGAGGAATGTGCACAGCACCTGACACAGAGATTATAGTTCTTGTCTGCATCTGTTTTCTTGTCCACTTAACTAATTAGTTTGCCCTTAATTTAAAATAATGAAATATATGTATATGTTTATGAACTTTTCAAAGAAAACCAATATAGAAGAAATACACTAGCATGTTAATAGTGCCTATATTCGGGTTTTGGCATAATGATTTTTTTTTAATGAATTTAGATAGTTTAAAAAATTTCCACAGTGATCTATATACATTTTAACAGATAATTTACCCAGTGTATTGAATCACATGGGGAAATTCCAGCTCCAATATTGTTTATTTCCAAAAAATTTCACCAAATTATGTAGATAATCATGCAAACATTGAAGCTTGTTTTGTGTTCGTACATTGGATTCCCTAGAAAACTTCTATTATGTACATATATATGTGAATTTGATTTCTAATAATTGATTCAAAGTTTACTTTATATTACATCTTTTCATCTGTGTAACCAGTAATATCATCCATTTATTTCTTGCCTTACCCTCTTGTTTAAAATGGTACAGGATTACTTGTTTCCCTCTCTCGGGCAAAGATGGGTATACTGCCACAGTAAACCTTTACTATAAGCAGATACTCTCAGGTTTGTTTTAATTGTTAAAATTTAACAGCAGTAACACAGAACAGTGAACAGCCTGGGTTTTTCTTTTTTTCAAGTTGTCAATATAAATAAATTAGGACCTTTGAAAATATGAGGTTCTGCTTCCACTACCAGTCTGTGTAATTAATGTGCAGGAATTTTATCAAACACTTGAAATAGGCTGAGTGTTTTGTTGAATTGGCTCCAGGTCTTGGAGTTGAGTTGATTCCTACTTGCTACTTTTCACAGGCTCTGTCAAAGTACTCTAACTAAATATGAAAGGACTCATAGTGGTTTTTATTTGCATTTCTCTGATAATGAGTGATGCTGAGCATCTTTTCATGTGTTTGTTAGCCTGCACTAGGACGACCCAGAGTGATGGTACGGAGAGGGAGGAGGGAGGAGGGTTTAGGATGGGGAACACGTGTATACCTGTGGCGGATTCATGTTGATATATGGCAAAACCAATACAATATTGTAAAGTTAAAAAATAAAATTAAAAAAAAAAATGAAAGGACTAACATTGGAAGCTTCCCATCACTGCTGTTTGACCATGAAGGTTAAGGACAACCGGGAGACAGCCCAGTTCTAGATCCTTCTCTATTTTGAGGATCAGAAATATTATGTTCTAATTTTTTTTTAACCCTCCATGTCTCAAATTTGATTTTAGAACTCAAGAGCTAGAAGGATTGAACTGGTGCCATTTCTAGCACCTTCCATAGAAGAGTTGCCTACAGCATATTCTGCCATCTACTATAGTTCTTTAAATCTAAGTGCTTTTCATTATAATCAGGCAATTCATGCTGCATTTGAACTTCGGATGTATCTATATATTCTAGAAAAATTGTTATCCAACAGCCAGTCCTAACTTTCTGAGACATTAGCAGATTAACCAAGAAACAAACAAGTATGTTTCTGAAGTATTTTCAGCTTAGGGAGATAAATTACAATATGATTCATTTAGAAGTATCATTTTTATGAAAAGGTAGTTTGAGAGAGCACTATCAGGACAAAGGCAGAAATCTTTCTTTTTTTATTAGAAGTGCTTTATTTTCTCAGACTTAACACTAAGACATGAATGACTTGTACAAATATTGTGTTTTGGTTAATAAAACTGAGAAAGATTATTGCTGTGGCTAGTATTCTAAGAGGACATTTAAGCCATATCACATTTAGTGTGTTTGCCCCAGACTGTCTAAATGAATATGTCATTCACTAAAGCTTAAAATATAGACTAGAAATAGGATAGTTATGGAGGGCCCATCGTTTAGATAGCCTGTGGAGTTTCAACCAATTCTTGGAGAAGAAATGTATTCAGAGAATGCCTGTGAGTCCCCCATTGCAGAATTCTTATGAAAGTGTAAAAAACAAGAACAAAAACTCCACAGTGTAGAGAACTGGAGGGGAGTAGGGAGTGGGGAAGGTAGGAGAGAAAGATTAAAAGAGTAATAAACAAAAGATATCTGCGAACATCTCTCCAGTGTTTAAGGTAATGTATCCAATGAACTTTTTTGCATGGCTGGAAATGTTCTCTGTTTGTGCTCTCTAGTATGGTAGGGCCACTTAGCCTTATGTGGCTACTGAACACTTAAAACATAAGTAATGTTGTGGGATGATTTGAGAAATAGCATTGAAACATGTATATTACCATATGTGAAATAGATCACCAGTCCAGGTTCGATGCATGAGACAGTGCGCTCAGGGCTGGTGCACTGGGATGACCCTGAGGGATGGGATGGGGAGAGAGGTGGGAGAGGGGTTCAGAATGGGGGACACCTGTACACCCGTGGCTGATTCATGGCAATGCATGGCAAAAACCACTAAAATATTGTAAAGTAATTAGCCTCCAATTAAAATAAATAAATTAAAAAACATAACTAATGTGACTGAGGAAAATGAAATTTTAATTTATTTAATTTCTAATTTAAATAAGCACATGTAGCTAGTGGCTGCCTTAGGGGAAGGCACAGGTTCACAGCTTTACAGCTCAACGTGTGGTCTTTGCATCAGAAGTATCAACATCTGGGAGCTTATTAGAAGTGCAGAATCTTGGCTCCCACTCAGTCCTACTGATCCAGAATATGCATTTTAACAACATCCTAAGGCAAGTAGTATGAAAGCTTGAAAGGCCCTGCCCTGGAGCAATTTTCACTTTGCTATAATCACCCATTCAGAAAGAAACTCTATTCTTTATTTTACCACGGGCTAAAACGCATTAGGAACATGCTCATTTTACCCACAGAAGAGTGATGCTGTCAGGGTGAGCTATAATAGCGCTGGAACTGCTTACTTTAAATCTTTTCCAAGCATGAATAAAATGTGTCCCCTTGAATGATCCGTTGATTCATCCATTTATGAGAGAAACACAAAGTCCTTGCATAGGAGGTGCTGTCTGATATTTACTGAGCATCTTCAGTTAAATCTGAGCATGTTCTTTATTTCTCTGAAGTGAAGGGAAAGGGAGGGAGGGATAAACACGTTGCCAGTTTCATTCTTGGGACTGAGATTTTAAAGTTATCATTAAAAACTTCGAAGTAAGACAATGTCCTGAGAGCTAGAATTGGAGAATGATGTTGGTTAAACAGTTTATTGTATTTGAGCCCTTATTATATGTCTTACTTTGATTTCCCCTAAATCTGACTCTGAGACAAGAACCTGGGGACGTCTGTTTGCCAGTGATCCCGAGAACCACGGTGAGTGCAGTGGTGAGAGCAAAGCAGGGATAGGAAGGAGGGCAGTGCAGGGCACACTGCCTCCTGGGTCACAGATGTGGTAACTGGGGTTCAGTTCCTCTGGGGAACATCTGAGAAGCTGTGGGGGTTCGAGGGAGGAAGACGCCAGCATATCTGGGAACTGTCTGCCTCAGATTCTGGTGACTTCCTAAGTGGTGATGATGGTGGGGAGGGGCCTGCAGATTTTTGACCATAGTGTTCATTGCTTCTGTAATAGGCTCTTACCCTGGAGAAAGATAATGAGAGCTACTGGGGAGTGAGGACTAAGAACCAGGACAGTTGAATCTCACCTAGGTCTCCTAGTCTTTATTTGGCTTAGGTACCTTGCTCTGGGCCCCAGAGTACAGCAGCTTTTGTAAACCCTAGACAGTATTTTCTGCTCTAATGTCATTATTCTTCTGTACCCTTCCTCATCAATAACTGTGTTATCTATTATCTGAGATATCTGTTATCTGTTATCTGAGATAACCATCAGTTATGTCTGTTTTACTGAGACTAACCCTTTCCATCTCTTTGCCTACTCCTCCAGAAACACAAAATAACCTAGATGCTAATGAATGTCAAAAAGCATAGGCATGATTTGGCTTGAAGTTCCATTTGGCCTGTGTGTGTTTAGCTACTTCTAAGTTCAAGATATTGTATTTGAATTATACTTGCAGAAGCAAGAGAATGGACATGCATGGTATGGTAAAGGAGTTCTTTATTCCTTGTGTGCCTTCATTTATGTTTATCTCAAAAATTACTGAAAACCATTTGCATAAGTTCCTAGTACAATAAGTTCTGGATGGGTAGAAAATAAGGGCAAGTATTTATAGAAAAAAAAGTCCTTTAGATTTAAAAATATTGCATAAAATCAGATTTAGTTATATATTATCAGGTTGACTTTCCTACATAAAACACAATTCTGAAGGCTCTACAATAAAACCCAGGACAAGTAGTCCTACTAATTGCAAAGGATGCAAAGATACATTCACTTCCTTTAAGCAACCTGTTGTCCCTTTGGGAGGTAAGATATTAATATATCCCTAAGAAGAAGAAGCATAACCTTTGAATGAATATATTTTACCCACAATCACATGAGTAGGAGCAGAAGGAGATTCTGTGGATATTTGGGAGAATGTGTGTGTGAGAAAGCCAAGGGGAGCACCAAAGCTGTCTCAGTAAGGACTCTTCTGGACATGGGAGCATTTGAACCAATGCTTGAAGAATTAGAAATAGATATAGAGACTTCCAAGAGGTTCATGCAAACAGAGCTGGGTTTGATTGTGTTGGGTTTAGAGGACTGAGTGTAAGTAGACTGACGAAGGAGATTATTTGGCAGAAAAGGGAAAGTTGAACATGCCAGGGGGGGCGTGAGTGCCAGGAGTATAACGACTGCTGTAATCCTAGGGACCTCTTCCGCAGCTGAAAGGACCAGGTTCGCTACACATGTAGTTTTTGCAAGGTGGACTTGATCATGGCAGTAGGATGTTATTGTCCCAGTAGTTCTTTTTTTTTTTTTTGTCCTGTATAAAACCAGTGTTTGGGGGTTATTCGTTAAAGAGTTCATCCATTTATTACTTTTGTTGAGTCCTTGAATTAGAACTGCAACACTGAACAGAAGACCTCACCCTACAGGTTGACAAATGATTTCAGTTCAGTGTAATAAACCTAAATAAAAAAATGTCCATGAAACTGTATACAGCCTAATTAGATTCTCTAATTGATTTGTTATTTAATTTCTATTTTCAATGGAATCCCACATACTTTGTAACAAGACAGAATGTCTGAGCAGAAAATCTTACAAGAGAAAATCCAGTTCATCAGATACTAAAAGGCCATTTTTATTCTTGCATAATAATTCTTCTAGAAGGATGTTCTGAGGCATGCTTAAATAGCCTGCAGACCTACCTCTAGGAAAGCCAAGCTGCCCACGAGCCTTATACATGGTGTCACTAGTCTGCAGTTGACCAGTTGGAGTGGGCAGCAACCTGCTGTCCTTGAACTCAGGGTGGATCCTTTTCATCAAGTTCAAGCCTGAAGCTCATGGGTGTTCCGCAGGTCCGCGGAATATAAGGTTGAAGGTGCTGGGAGTCAGACCTGGTTGCCCTCACTGTTTCCCGCTTCGTTCCCATCTGTCTTTCCAAGTTGCCTGATGTACAGCCATGTGGGTCCCACCAGTAAATGCAAAAGCACCAATCTTCCATAGACCCCTTCACCAGCTCCCACAGTTTTGTGAGATGGACTTGCTCTAGTAACCCTGCTTCCCTGTCACTCTGAGTGGCTCTGCCTCCTGGATCTTGTGCCAGCTGCATTAGCATCTGTTCCCTCCATCCCACTCATCAGGCTGCCTCCAAGCCTTAAAGCATCATGAGATCAGGGACACTTATAAAGTCACAGACCAACCCTGGGATTGAATATCTTCAGAACATGTAGATCATGGCTTCTGTTCACATGCTCTAAAAAGAACTTAGAAATGAGCATATGTAAGTTCTTACTTTGTTGAAATCTGTAGTGAGTGATTAAGGGCAGTCTCTTAGTGGAACACCTTCTGAAAGCTTTCTTTGTTCTTTTTCTTTGTTTTTTCAAAGATGATCTTTGGGTTTTGAAAAAGTAGGCTATAATGAGAAAATAAAAATCTACATTTTAGAAAAAGGATAACTACTTTGTGACCTTCTTCTCTAATTATAGTCTAATTTTCATACAATGACTAAGTATTTTTGATGTCTGGGTTGACTCAAACACACTGATGATTCTTACTATCTTAACCTAGCTATCCTGGAGAGAGACTGGAAAAAATGGTTTTGGGTTTCCCCAAAACCTCCAAAGCCACCTTACCTACACAGAGAAGAGGGAACAACACTGAGCTTTCTAAGGGTCCCACGAACCTTAAAATCCCCACCAGTATTTTATATTTTTATATATTTTTTTATATTTTATATTTATAGGATGTTTCCATTAGTTCATTAATATAATTTTCACATGATAATTGCAGTTAAGCTCATTAGTGTAATTTTCACATGATTATTGTAGCTATTGTTTATGTAAGCATCCCTGATCATGTGGAAAATTAAAGATGTTAAAATATTGACATTGTGGAGAAGGAAATGGCAACCCAGTCCAGTATTCTTGCCTAGAGAATCCTGTGGACAGAGGAGCCTGGTGGGCTCCTGTCCATAGGGTCGCATTGAATCGGACACAATGTAAGCAACTTAGCGTGCATGCCTTGGAGAAGGAAATAGCAACCCATTCCAGTGTGCTTGCCTGGAGAATCCCAGGGACAGAGGAGCCTGGTGGGCTGCCGTCTCTGGGGTCACACACAGTCGGACACGACTGAAGCGACTTAGCAGCAGCAGCAGCACAGTTGATTTACAATGTTGTGTTAGTTTATGTGTGCAACAAAGTTATTCAGTTACATATATGTGTATATGTACTCTTTTCAGATTCTTTTCCATTATAGATTATTATAAGATATTGAATATATTAAATAGTTCCCTGTGCTGTACAGTAGGTCCTTGTTGTTTATCTGTTTTATATATAGTAGTGTGTATCTGTTAATCACAAACTCCTAATTTATGCCTGCCCAATTTACCCACTTGGTAACTATAAGTTTGCTTTCTATGTCTGTGAGTCTATTTCTGCTTTGTAAATAACTTAATTTATATCATTTTTTGATTCCACATGTAAGAGATATCATATAATATTCATCTTTCTTTGCTTGAATTCCTTAGTATGATAATGTCTAGGTTCACCCAGTTCAGTTCAGTTCAGTCTCTCAGTTGTGTCCCACATTTTGCGACCCTGTGGGCTGCAGCACACCGGGCCTTCCCATCCATCACCAACTCCCAGAATTTACTCAAACTCATGTCCATTGAGTCGGTGATGCCATCCAATGATCTCATCCTCTGTCACCCCCTTCTCCTTCCGCCTTCAATCTTTCCCAGCATCAAGGTCTTTTCCAATGAGTCAGTTCTTCACATCGGTGGCTCAAGTATTGGAGTTTCAGCTTCAGCATCAGTCCTTCCAATGAATATTCAGGACTGATCTCCTTTAGGATGGACTGGTTGGATCTCCTTGCAGTCCAAGGGACTCTCAAGAGTCTTCTCCAACACCACAGTTCAAAAGCATCAATTCTTCGGTGCTCAGCTTTCTTTATAGTCCAACTCTCACATCCATACAT
>NW_011494602.1:4488182-4489052 GCF_000754665.1 Bison bison bison | reverse complement strand
CACCCCACTCCAGTACTCTAGCCTGGAAAATCCCATGGGCAGAGGAGCCTGGTGGGCTGCAGTCCATGGGGTCGCTAAGAGTCAGACACGACTGAGCGACTTCACTTTCACTTTTCACTTTCATGCATTGGAGAAGGAAATGGCAACCCACTCCAGTGTTCTTGCCTGGAGAATCCCAGGGACAGGGGAGCCTGGTGGGCTGCCGTCTATGGGGTCGCACAGAGTCGGACACGACTGAAGCGGCTTAGCTGTAGCAGCAGCAGTGTCACAAAGTGAAAATATAGGTCATTAACTACAAACCACCAAATGGTTCCATTTCCACTTAAACCAAGGTCATACACTTTATGTCTGAACTTTTTTTATTTTTTATCTTCATTCATATCTTGGTAGTTTTCCTTGCTTTCCAATAAAGTTTTTCTATGAGGGCTAAAAAAAAAAAATATTGACATTGATGACAGTAAGTAGTGGTTGTTTATAAGATGTCTAAGTTTTGAAAGCTTTTTCATATAATCTTTTAAAATCAAAGTTAACATGTCTTTGATGTGTAAAATTAAACTTGTGACACTTATTTTGAACTTCACACAATGTTTAGCAGCTTCTGTAATACTTTTTTCTTTTGTTTTAAGTTGAACTACAGTTGATTTGGAGAAGGCAATGGCACCCCACTCCAGTACTCTAGCCTGGAAAATCCCATGGGCAGAGGAGCCTGGTGGGCTGCAGTCCATGGGGTCGCTAAGAGTCAGACACGACTGAGCGACTTCACTTTCACTTTTCACTTTCATGCATTGGAGAAGGAAATGGCAACCCACTCCAGTGTTCTTGCCTGGAGAATCCCAGGGACGGGGGAGCCTGGTGGGCTGCCGTCTATGG
>NW_011494602.1:4465869-4488082 GCF_000754665.1 Bison bison bison | reverse complement strand
TCTTCGGTGCTCAGCTTTCTTTATAGTCCAACTCTCACATCCATACATGACTACTGGTAAAACCATAGCTTTGACTAGACTTTGTTATCAAAGTATATCTCTGCTTTTTAATAAGCTGTCTAGGCTGGTCATACGGAGAAGGCAGTGGCACCCCACTCCAGTACTTTTGCCTGGAAAATCTCATGGACAGAGGGGCCTGGTTGGCTGCAGTCCACGGGGTCTCTAAAAGTTGGATATGACTGTGCGTCTTCACATTCACTTTTCACTTTTCACTTTCATGCATTGGAGAAGGAAATGGAAACCCACTCCAGTGTTCTTGCCTGGAGAATCCCAGGGACGGGGGAGCCTGGTGGGCTGCCGTCTATGGGGTTGCACAGAGTCGGACATGACTGAAGTAACTTAGCAGCAGAAGCAGGCTGGTCATAACTTTTCTTCTAAGTAGCAAGCATCTTTTAATTTCATGGCTGCAGTCACCATCTGCAGTGATTTTGGAGCCCCCCAAAATAAAGTCTGTCACTGTTTCCACTGTTTCCCCTTCTATTTGCCATGAAGTGATGGGACCAAATGCCATGATCTTAGTTTTCTGAAATTTTTAGCCAACTTTTTCACTCTCCTCTTTCACTTTCATTAAGAGACTCTAGTTTTTCACTTTCTGCCATAAGGGTGGTGCCATCTGCATATCTGAGATTATTGATATTTCTCCCAGCAATCTTGATTCCAGCTTTTGTTTCATCCAGTCTGGCATTTCTCATGATGTACTCTGCATATAAGTTGAATATGATGTTAAATAGGTTCGTCTATGTAGCTGCAAATGGCACTATTTCATTCTTTTCATGGCTGAATAATATTCCATTGTGGGCTTCCCTGGTAGCTCAGGTGGTAAAGAATCTGCCTGCAGTGCAGGCAGGAGACCTGGGTTAGATCCTTGGGGTGGGAAGATCCCCTGGAGGAGGGCATGGCAACCCATGCTAGTATTCTTGCCTGGAGAATCTCCATGGACAGAGGAGCCTAGCAGGCTATAGTCCATGGGGTGACAAAGAGTCAGACATGACTGAGCAACTAAGCACAGCACAGCACAGTATTTCATTGTATATGTCTACATCTTCTTTATCCATTCCTCTCTTGTTGCACATTTAGGTCGCTTCCTTGTCTTGGCTATTGTAAATAATGCTGCTATGATGTTGGGATGCATGTATCTTTTCAAATTGGATTTTCCGTCTTTTCCACATATATGCCAGGAGTGAGATTGCTGGATCATATGATAACTCATAACATATGAAATGATAACCCTATTTCAGCTGTTTAAGGAATATCAATACTGCTTCCCACAGTAGTTTCCTCAATTTATATTCCCACCAGCAGGGTAAGAAGTTTCCCTTCGTTTCACACCCTTACCAGCATTTATTGTTTGTAAACTTTTCAATGATGGCCATTCTGACCAGTGTGAGGTGATACCTCATTGTAGTTTTGAAGTGTGTTTCTCCAATAGTGATCTTGAGTACCTTTTCATGAGCCTGTTGGTGCTTTTGTAACACCTTTCTGTGGCTTTTGTGTTTGTCACGGGAAACATCTTTTTACTAAGTAAGCTTATATTTTCAGAAATGTGACTTAAATAGGCCTGGGACAGTGCTTACCTTATAAAAACCATCCAAAAATGTTTGTGATTGTTAGGATAATTTCACAGGGAAGTAATAGCAGGAAATTGGACTATTTGCTCAAAAGTACAGTTTATTTGTAACTCAGATATTTATGTATCCAGTTTGCTTATAATGTTTGAAAATTCTGAGATAACTATTCTCTTAACACTGTGGTAGGTTTGTCATTGTCTTTGATTTGTAGGCCTTGGGCATCTATGTGAGCATCAGTTTGTATCTGAAATTATTATGAATGTATTTGCATATTAGAAATGAGCCTGTCAAAGTTCCATTATTTAATAAGGTCACAGCAGTAATTCTGATTAATGGAGCTGACTCTTGACAGCTCTGAGGATACCGCTAAGACACTTATAAATATACATTTTCATAACAGAAAATGCCCTTCATTTCCTTGCCTGTAAAGAATGGGTAATAACATCTACCTTATGGATAATAATGAAAATGAGAGAGGTTCCTGAATTAGCTCAATGAGAACAAGTGAGCAGAGCCGAGTTGCAGGTATTGGGCCGTCACTGCCACTGGTCTGCATGTCCTGTTCCTGCCCCTGATCCTTGCAGAGGGCATGACTCCAGTTTATAATGTTTAAATATTCTTTGACCCCCTCCTCCAGGTTTGTTTGGGAGTATTTGAAATATAAATGTGAAATCTTAGAGTAACCAGAGTTTACTGAATAGCTTTAGTGATGTTTTTAATGTTATCTTCAGTAAATACTGCTTCCCTGCTGGCTCAGATGGTAAAGTGTCTGCCTGCAATGCGGGAGACCGGATTCAATCCCTGGGTTGGGAAGATCCCCTGGAGAAGGAAATGGCAACCCACTCCAGTAATCTTGCCTGGAAAATTCCATGGACTGAGGAGCCTGGTAGGCTACAGTCCATGGGGTCGCAAAGAGCCAGACACGACTGAGCAACTTCACTTTCACTTCACTTTCACTTTCAGTAAACACAATTTTGAAAGCCTGTACATTAAATCAGTGCACCTGGGTAGCTAAAACGATACTGTCATAAGACAATGCAAGGCTGTACTTCAGAAATCCAAGTGTGTCTGTGAGAGTAATGGAAAGATTCCAGTCAGAAAGAGAAATTTGCCATCACCATTCTGAATTTCTTAAGCTTACTAGAAGTGTATATTTTTAAAGTCTGTTTGTGTTTTAAATACCTCAATAAGATAGACCAGTTTGACACTCTAAAAGAAATTTAAAAACTCAGCTGTCAGACAAATATCATGTCCCAAGTAAGAGGCATACTGAGGGAAAGTCACTATTTAGAGGAATGACAGAGTACTGAGTTTCCCAGTTAAGCTAGTGAGAGGAATGAACAGCGTTGTTACAATGTGGGAAAAATGAATCCTATAAGCTAACCATTATTTGTGAAGCTCATTGATGCCAATAATTTACTTTCATAGGTTACATCGTACACAGCTTTCTAGCTACCCACTTTTCTTTGTTTTTAGGCATTAAGTTGCCAATAATGTAGAATCTTAGCCTTCTGGCCCTGAAAGTTCATGGACTCTATGACTTCAAAAAGGTAGAAAAAGAAATAAGGAATATGAAACAATGGGAAGTTTTGTGTTTTATTTACTTTGTCAAGATAATCAAATGCTTGAGAGAGCTTCCTTAGAAATACTAGAAGTTTAGGTTCAGAAGGATCTACAGGGTCCCTTCACCCTACTGGATAGGCAGTGGACCTATCTGATGCTCTTCAAAAAAAGGGCTCCTTGATCTAATAAACATGGAAAATTTCATATACCATAAGTAACAATTTGCATTAGCCTGTTTTGGGTTCTATGAGTCCTATCTTAAAGAAACCATTTTAAATTTAACCCAATAACCCCTAAATTTATTTTAGCAGAGTCCCTTTAATGCCCTAGAACTTTGGCACATCAGTAAATGTTTATTTAATCTGACCTTAAATTTGTCCTGAGTACTCAACTTGTGGTCTTTGGGCTACTAGCAGCAGCATCACCCAGAACTTTGTAGAAATTCAGACACAGGCCCAGCCCCATACCTGCTGAATGATAATTTGCATTTTAACAAGATCCTCCGATAGTCCATAGGCACATTCAAGATTGAGAAGCACAGGCCTATTTTCATCCTGATTTACCACCTTCACTTCCATGAGCATGGCATCCGGTCCCATCACTTCATGACAAATAGATGGGGAAACAGTGGCTGACTTTATTTTTGAGGGCTCTAAAATCACTGCAGATTGTGATTACAGCCAATAAATTAAAAGCCACTTACTCCTTGGAAGGAAAGTTATGACCAACCTAGACAGCATATTAAAAAGCAGAGACATTACTTTGTCAATGAAAGTCTGTCTAGTCAAGGCTATGGTTTTTCCAGTGGTCATGTATGGATGTGAGAGTTGGACTATAGAGAAAGCTGAGCACCGAAGAATTGATACTTTTGAACTGTGGTGTTGGAGAAGACTCTTGAGAGTCACTTGGACCGCAAGGAGATCCAACCAGTCCATCCTAAAGGAGATCAGTCCTGAATATTCATTGGAAGGACTGATGTTGAAGCTGAAACTCCAATACTTTGGCCACCTGATACAAAAAGACTCATTTGAAAAGACCTTGATGCTGGGAAAGATTGAGGGCAGGAGGAGAAGGGGATGACAGAGGATGAGATGGTTGGATGGCATCACCGACTCAATGCACATGGGTTTGGGTAGATTCCAGCCATTGGTAATGGACAGGGAGGCCTGGCGTGCTTTGGTTCATGGGGTTGCAGAGAGTCGGACATGACTGAGTGACTGAACTGAACTGAACTTCCATGAGTTAGAGATCTGCTGAGAAAATACCTCCTGTGCAGATTTTAAATAGTTTGGGAACTTCAGGGAAGGTGTGGAACCCAAATAGTATCTGTATGTACCTTCTCTCTAGATTTTAGGATGGTAGGACACATCTTCAGAGACCTGCTCCATAATCAGTGGGCTGTGCATGATGAGAGTCTAGATTACAGAGGACAATGGAGCCCAAGCCTTTGCCCAAGCACCGTGTCAGCAGGTGGAGTTATGGAAACAGAGGTATTGAACCAAAATCAAAGTGCAACTAACACTTCTGAAGAAGATATGCATATGAATATTATGAAACAGCAAAAAGATATGACACTGAAAGATGAATTTCCCAGGTAGGTAGGTGCCCAATACGTTAAGGGAGACGAGTAGAGAAATAACACCAGAAAGAATGAAGAGACGGAGCCAAAGCAAAAACAATGCCCAGTTGTGGATGTGACTCATGATGGAGGTAAAGTCCAATGCTGTAAAGAGCAATATTGCCTAGGAACCAAGAAAGTTAGGTCCATGAATCTACTTAGGAGATGGCAAGACTGAACATTGACACTTTAGGAGTCAGTGAAATAAAATGGACTGGAACAGATGAATTAAAATCAGATGACCATTATATCTACAACTATGGGCAAGAATCCCTCAAGAGAAATGAAATAACCATCATAGTAAAGAAAATACTCGAAAATGCCGTACTTGGGTGCAATCTCAAAAACGACAGAAACATCTCTGTTCGTTTTCAAGGCAAGCAATTCAATATCACAGTAATACAAGTTTATGCCCCAACCAATAATGCTGAAGAAGCTGAAGTTGAATGGTTCTATGAAGACCTACAAGACCTTCTAGAACTAACACACAAAAAAGATGTCCTTTTCATTATAGGGGACTGGAATGCAAAAGTAGGAAGTCAAGAGTTACTGGAGTAACAGGCAAATTTGACCTGGGAGTACAAAATTCAAAGTCAAAGGCTAACAGAGTTTTGCCAAGAGAACACACTGGTCATTGCAAACACCCTCTTCCAACAACACAGGAGAAGACTCTTCACATGAACATCACCAGATGGTCAATACCAAAATCAGACTGATTATATTCTTTGCACCCAAAGATGGAAAAGCTCTATACCATCAGCAAAAACAAGACCAGGAGCTGACTGTGGCTCAGATCATGAACACCTTTTTGCCAAATCCAGACTTAAATTGAAGAAAGTAGGGAAAACCACTTGACCATTCAGGTATGACCTAAATCAAATCCCTTACGAATATACAGTGGAAGTGACAAATAGATTCAAGGGTTTAGATCTGATAGAGTGCCTAAAGAACTATGGACGGAGGTTTGTGACATTGTACAGGAGGCAGTGAACAAGACCATCCCCACAAAAAAGAAATTCAAAAAAGGCAAAATGGCTGTCTGAGGCAGCCTTACAAAGAGCTGAGAAAAGAAAAGACATGAAAGGCAGAGGAAAAAAGGAAAGATATTTTCATTTAAATACAGAGTTCCGAAGAACAGCAAGGAGAGATAAGAAAGCCTTCCTCAGTAATCAGTACAAAGAAATAGAGGAAAACAATAGAATGGGAAAGACTAGAGATCTCTTCAAGAAAATTAGAGATACCAAGGGACCATTTCATGCAAAGATGAGCACAATAAAGTACAGAATTAGTACTGACCTAACAGAAGCAGAAGATATTAAGAAGAGATGGCAAGAGTACACAGAAGAACTATACAAAAAAGATCTTCATGACCTAGATAACCACGATGGTATGATCACTCACTTAGAGCCAGACATCCTGGAATGTGAAGTCAAATGGAAGCATCACTATGAACAAAGCTAGTGGAGGTGAATTCCAGCAGAGCTATTTTAAATCCTGAAAGAAGATGCTGTGAAAATGCTGCACTCAGTATGCCAGCAAATTTGGAAAACTCAGTAATGGCCATAGGACTGGAAAAGGTCAGTTTTCATTCCAATCCCAAAGAAAGGCAATGCCAAAGAATGTTCACATTACCCCACAATTGCACTCATCTCCTATGCTAGCAAAGTAATACTCAAAATTCTCCAAGCCAGGCTTCAACAGTACATGAACCGTGAACTTCCAGATGTTCACGCTGAATTTAGAAAAGGCAGAGGAACCAGAGATCAAATTGCCAACATTTGTTAGATCATCGTAAAAGCAACAGTGTTCCAGTAAAACATCTACTTCTGATTTATTGACTACACCAGAGCCCTTGACTGTGTGAATCACAACAAACTGTGGAAAATTCTTGAAGAGATAGGCATACCAGACCACCTTCCCTGCCTTCTGATAAATCTGTATGCAGGTTAGGCACGAACAGTTAAAATTGGACATGGAACAACAGACTGTTTCCAAATCAGAAAAGGAGTACCTCAAGGTTGCATATTATCACCCTGCTTATTTAACTTATATGCAGATTATTGTGCAGAATGCCAGGCTGGATATAGCTCATACTGTAATCAAGATTGCTGGGAGAAATATTAATAACCTCAGACATGAAGATAACACCACCCTTATGGGAGGAAGTGAAGAACTAAAGAGTCTTTTGACAAAAGTGAAAGGAAAGTGAAAATGTTGGCTTCAAACTGAGCATTCAGAAAACTAAGGTCATGGCATCTGGTCCCATCACCTCATGGCAAATAGATGGGGAAACAATGAAAACAGTGACAGACTTTATTTTGGGGGGGTGGGTCCCAAAACCAGTGCAGGTGGTGACGGCAGCCATGAAATTAAAAGACTCTTGCCCCTTGGAAGAAAAGCTATGACCAACCTAGACAGCATATTAAAAAGCAGAGACATTACTTTGTCCATCTAGTCAAAGCTATGGTTTTTCCAGGAGTTATGTGTGCATGTGAGAGTTGGACTATAAAGAAAGCTGAGGGCCGAAGAATTGATGCTTTTAAACTGTGGTGTTGTAGAAGGCTCTTGAGAGTCCCTTGGACTTCAAGGAGATCCAACCAGTCCATCCTAAAGGAAATAAGTCCTGAATATTAATTGGAAGGAATGATGCTGAAGCTGAAACTCCAATACTTTGGCCACCTGATGTGAAGAACTGACTCATTGGAAAGGACCATGATGCTGGGAAAGATTGAAGGCAGGAGAAAGAGATGACAGAGGATGAGATGGTTGGATGGCCTCACCGACTCTATGGACATGAGTTTGAGTAAACTCCGGGAGTTGGTGATGGACAGAGATGCCTGGCGTGCTGCTGTCCATGGGCTCGTAAAGAGCTGGACATGACTGAGCAACTGAACTGACTGATATGCACACAAAAGGGCAAGAAATACAGAATTTCAGCTTGCTTTTGAAAATTGCAATGGATATTGTAACTTTCAAATATGACTATTGGCTTGTACTGGCAGGTGAAACATTGATGAGAAATCTAAACACTGTTTGGATGCAAAACATCAACAGAAGCAACTAAAATGGATACAGTTGATTGAGACAGGACAGAATGGACTCTTCTTGGCTGATGGAAATGGTATCTTGATAGATGTTCCATGGGTATATGTATTTGTCAGATTTGGTAACTTTTTTCCACTTAAGACCTATATATTTTATTAAATTTTAATTACTCTTCAATAAAAAAAGTAAAAGATTTTATCTTATGAAATTTAAATACAGTTGATATTAGATGCAGCAATGCATTTTCCCTTGAAAATGTGCATTTGGTAATACCCTTTACTCGGTATAGGGCAAGTATTTCATTGCAAGGCATAGCCACATGGGCTGTGTAGGCTGGTTTATGTTAATGTTATAGGCAGGCCAAGTGGGGTGCCAGATCTCCAGGGAAGCCATGCCTAGGGGTTAGAGTTCATGTATAAAACGGCAGTGATAAATGTATTTTTTGGTAGTCATATTTTCAAGAATGAATGATTTAATATTTTTAAAGAACTTAGAGTAGTCCTTGTTGTTGTTACTCAGTGGCCAAGGTGTGTCCAACGGTCTGCCATCCCATGAACTCCAGTATGTCAGGCTTCCCTGTCCTTCACTATCTCCCTGAGTTTGTTCACACTCATGTCCAGTGAATCAGTGATGCCATCCAACTATCTCATCCTCTGTCACCCCGTCTCCTCTTGCCGTCAGTCTTGTCCATCATAAGGGTCTTTTCCAGTGAATTGTCTCTTTGCGTTAGGTGGCCGAAGTATTAGAGTTTCCACTTCAGCATCAGTCCTTCCAATGAATTCCAATTCAGGGTTGATTTCCTTTAGGGTTGACTGGTTTGATCTCCTTGTTGCCCAAGGGACTCTCAGGAATCTTCTCCAGCACCACAATTTGCAAGCATCAATTCTTTGGTGCTCAGCTTTCTTTATGGTCCAGCTCTCACATCCATATATGACTACTGGAAAAACTATAGCTTTGACTATATGGACCTTTGTTGGTAAAGTGATATCTATGCTTTTTAATACACTCTCTAGGTTTGTTATAACTTTTCTTCCAAGGAGCAAGAATAATCCTGCTAAGTCACTTCAGTCGTGTCCGACTCTGTGCAACCCCATAGATGGCAGCCCACCAGACTCCTCCATCCCTGGGATTCTCCAAGCAAGAACACTGGGGTGGGTTGCCATTTCCTTCTCCAATGCATGAAAGTGAAACGTGAAAGGGAAGTCGCTCAGTCGTGTCCGACTCTTCGCGACCCATGGAGTGCAGCCCACCAGGCTCCTCCGTGCATGGGATTTGCCAGGCAAGAGTACCGGAATGGGGTGCCATTGCCTTCTCCAAAGAGTAATCCTAGCACATAGCAAAGGTTATATATGTTAGGTAAGTAAAATGGCTCAAATAAAGTAGCTACTATAACTACCATTTCTCTCATCTTCGCCAGTTTTATTTTCTTAACCGCACTTTGCACTGTTTAAAATGATCTTTTTGTGAAATTTTTTGCATGTTTATTGTCAGGCATGCACCCAGCTAGTCCATGAGCCTCAAGATATAATGAACCAATCTGTACTGTTCATTGCTGTACCTACCACCCCCATCCCCTGTCACCACAACTCACCACGGAACAATGCCTGACACATAGTAGATGCTAAATGACATATTGAATGAATGAATATGTGAATAAAGTTTAAACCAAACCAGTTCTTAAAGAAGTTAATTCTGAGATGTAATCTCATTTTCTTCGATAGTGAATAAATTATTATGGACCTATCACATGTACTTAGTGATAACAGCTTCCTGAAGCTGAGG
Source organism: Bison bison bison (assembly GCF_000754665.1). Taxonomy (NCBI): domain Eukaryota; kingdom Metazoa; phylum Chordata; class Mammalia; order Artiodactyla; family Bovidae; genus Bison; species Bison bison. The sequence continues at coordinate 4,478,446 of NW_011494602.1, read as the reverse complement.
AGTCTGTTTTGATGGGATTAAGAAAGCATCATTAATGAAAGAGGAAACATTTGGAAAAGCCAAGAAATGAGCATTTCAGGTTGAGGGAAATGCCATTGCTAGGCCCTGAATCTCCAGTGGTAGTAGCTCATTCCAGAATCTGAAGAAATTTTGTTTATCAATATTTAGAATAAGATTTTATTTGTCTCAGAGAAACAAAAAATTCTGCTTTTCAGAATACACAGAAGCTTAGCCAAGACGTTCATTATAGCATCTAGTTATGCTAGATTTACCTTTTTCCCTTTAGGATAATACGTCATCTAAGATTAGGTGGTTTATATTATGATTGGCAGTAAAGCCAAGCTAACAACAGAAAAGTTTTGACCTTCAAATTCGGCAAGTGCTATATTTCCATTAATCTCTGCACCTGGCTTCAGACTCCAAGGGTCATTCCTCTGTGTACCTTTTAGAAACTTCCCAAAGTGCTTTGTACATCATAAGCACAATCAATATATAATGAACGTATATGAATTGAATTTGAAAATGTAGACCACAGGCCCAAGAGCTTGAGACCCAGGATTTACAAAGAAAGGTTTAGTGTTTTACTAAGATTCTGGGAGGACAGAGGGGTCACCCCACAATCCAGGAATTAGACACACTCCTTATAGCTTGCAATTTTCTTATTGACCCTGCTCGGCCTGCGGTTTATCCCCCTACTCTCAAAACACCGACCAAACAGAGTAATGAGCGTGGAGTTGCTTCCACAGCTATGAGTTATGAGATAAGCTGCCAGAGGCAAGATTTTACAACACGGCAGAATATGTTGTGAAGATCTATGTTTGAGTCAAAGAACAGGAACTCAAACATATATTTCCACGGAGCTCAGATAACACACTTATGTTTGAAAGACAACAAGGTATGTTCAATAGCACATTTATTATTTTGTTGAGATGAACTTAATTTCTCTGATTTTCACTGTGACAGCATCGTTTTAATACAAGAGGTGGAGGGGGGCTCTTTTTAGCATTTGTAGAATGTTTTAGGAAAAACAGTATTTGATATAAGACCAAATCTCCCTTTTGACTCTCTCCTCGTACCTGAATTTCTGAATATTTTTATGGTAAGAATACATTAATCCTCTAGGCTGTCTTCCAGCTTCACCACTATCATTTTTAATAGTCTGAGTTAAGCACAGATGGTTTAGTTTAGCAGAACTCTTCCACCCCTATACTTACCAACACTCAGAGAGACCCAATCTAGTCAGTTAGGACAACTACAAAGTGTATCTGGCTACTCAAGCTACAAAGTGCATCCAGATCCCCTGGAGAGCCTTTTAAAAGGTCCTTCTGCTTCCACAAGTCTAGGCTAGACCTGAGATTCTGTATCTCTAACAAGTTCCCAGGTGATGCCATGGACCACACTCTGAATGCAAAGGTCTAGAAGGAAATACATCTGTCACTTATCTGGAACTGATCCCTTTTTCTTTTTCATTTTTTAAAGAAATCTCATCTTCATCCTTGAAACATCATTGCATATCCTTTGCCTCTGAAATGGAAGGATAAAGCTGCTAGGCAATGTATGCAAAAGTCTTACACACCATCAGCAGTTATGTCCAGAAGAGCTGAGCCCTTAATTTCTAGACTCTCCATTCCACTCAGCTGGTGTGTTATGTCTACACTACACAAGTTTAGAAAAAAAAAGTTTTTGCAAGTTTTTCAAGAGAGAGCCCTACTGTGCTGTTTTTAAACTTCCTTCTCATTTTTCTGGTATCTTCCAGCAAGCAGTGGGGAAACCTGCTTAAGCTCATCCCTCTTTCACTTTGAATTTCATGGTGACACTTTTCTGGCACCACTGTCAGCAGATCCTGCTTTTATGCAAAGTTGAAAAGACCATGGAAAGTACTGCTTCTTCTCTGTCTGGAAAAGCAAGAGGCTTGGTGACAATGTGATTTCTTTCCCTGAAATGTGGAAGGATGATTGGAGAAAATGAAACACAGCACAGAGGTCATTCTTCACTGGGGACCAAGGCCATGAGCTATGCGCTTCTTTAACTTTCAGTAGTTTCTGGACAAGGCTTAAAATAAATCATAACACTAAGGCAGGAAGAGGTCTATTTCTTTCCAGTGGTATTTAAGAAAATAGGAAATCTGTGCAATTTGATTTTCACTCCATTCATGAAAACCAAAGAATTTAACTAGTTTCCTTTGTACACACACATGCTTGTGTATTTATACACACACATACACACACACACACCAAATTTGAAGCTCAAAAAAGAAATGACAAGGAAAATGGAATTTAAATGTAAGCCCATTTACAGTTCTAAGCTTCAGACTGTCATATAGGCTGAGATATTCAGAACACAGAGGAAAATAATGAGAATGAGAAAGTGCCCAAAGTGGAAAAAAAGATTATTATCACAAGAGAATAATAAAGACCAGGAACATGGATACACCCAGATTCCCAGTGTAGACTCATGAAAGATGAAAGTCTACTCTGTTCCCCCAACTAGAGGGTCTAAAAGGAAACCTGGCATCTGAGCACCTTGAAATTTGATTCGCTAATCAAAATTGATCTTCACTGAGTTAGAGAATAAAGGGGGATGGGGGTCAGATGGAGCTTGAGGAGTGAGGGATTCACAGAGAGCTGTCTGAAGAGGGAAGTGTTTAAAAACTGTTTGAATAGGCAGAAAACTCGATGACATAAATCAAAGCAAGATCCTCTATGCCCCACCTCCTAGAGTAATGGAAATAAAAACAAAAATAAACTAGTGGGACCTAATTAAATTTAAAAGCTTTTGCACAGCAAAGGAAATTGCAAACAAGGTGAAAAGACAACCCTCAGAATGGGAGAAAATAATAGCAAATGAAACAACTTACAAAGAATTAATTTCCAGAATATACAAACAGCTCATACAACTCAATACGAGAAAAAAAAAAAAAAAAAAAAAAACAACAGCCCAATCAAAAAGTGGGGAAAAGACCTAAAAAAAGACATTTCTCTAAAGAAGACATACTGATTCTTGTTGATTTGTTACAGAAAATCACAGAATTCTGTAAAGTAATTATCCTTCAGTTAAAAAAAACAATTAGTGGAAAAACAAAAAGCAACAAGTTCCAAAAGAAGAAAAAAACAGCCCAATCAAAAAGTGGGGAAAAGACCTAAAAAAAGACATTTATCCAAAGAAATTCTTGTTGATTTTTGTTAATATATGACAGAAAATCACAGTTCTGTAAAGCAATTATCCTTAAATTAAAAAAAAAAAAATTAGTGGCAAAAAAAAGCAACAGGTTCCAAAAAAAGGAAAAAAAAAAAAAAAACTGTTTGAAATAAAACTGAGGCAGGGAGATAAGACCAGAGGTGGGCCCAGATGGACATACTCAGCTGAAGCTTTCATAGCCTGAGTCTCAAAAAGTAAATCTGAGGTCAATGGTAAAGGTTTTTATGACTATGTTTAATTTTTTTTTAAAAAGAAAGAAATTGCACAGTAAAGAAATGTGTAGTGTCAGTAGAATGGGCAGTGGGATTATTAACCTCTGGTTTGTATTCTGTATCCTCCCAAAACACTTAAACTGCAAAGACATACTAAGCATTATGAAGAGGGAAGTGTGACACATTAAATATTAAAGATGAGTTCAGAAATCTTAGTGAAGGGGTGATTGCAGACTCAGGCGATCCATATTGTCTTTGAGAAATGATGGAGAATAGGAGTGTGTCAGAAGTTAGGAGCTTCTTTGACTTCTATCTAGAATTTTGCTTGGTATCTTTGTCAAACAGTTCTCAAAAATATTAGAATTAAAGTGGAAAAAGTTTTCATTCTGTGCCATGGCAATTGATAAAGAATTTGTGTACTGTGGGTTAGATTTTTAATTCAGCCATCAGTGGCTCCTAAAAGAGAAACATTCATAAAAGCCTCCAGGACATGACACCCAGTAAGAAAAGAGGAGTTCCGTGTCTATACAAGCATTATCTGTGGATCAAAGTTGTAAACAACTTTACTCATTTGTGTCCTTTCCTCCTCTGACCTGGGAACATGCTTCAGATAGGAGATGTCTGGATATACCTTCTTGCTTGTCTTCAACATTTTAGGAGTTTGCTAGGAACATCGAGTAGCTACCCAGTTACTTACTCATTCAATTTTAATTTCCAGAGGAGGGACAACTCTCTTGGATTTTTTAAAATTTTCTAAACTCTTTAATAACTACACAAAACAGCTCAAGGTATGAAGACTTCCTATAGCTTTTCGGAAGTAGCATCATAGATTTCATCCATCCATCTCTAAGGTCATACAATGAGGTTATCTGTCAGGGATTTTCAGATCCTGACCTATCTGTGGGTTATGAAATCAATTGTGAGGGTTGTCTTTAAAAATGAAATAGAATACAATGGAGTATAATATAGTAGAAAACAACACAGTGTAACACAGCTAATAAGGTTAAGGGCTAATTTGTGTATGTTTCACGTACATATATATCTATACGTATCAGTGTACTGATGATGATGTGCATTTTGACTGAGAGGGATGATCAGAAAAATGTAAAACCTCTGACAAACATCAATGTATCTCAGTTAGGAAGATTTTTAAATGATCCTCTTTAGAGTAAAAGGAAGGAACACTAAAAATGGGAGGATCTCTTCTACAGTCCTTTTAACCTCTACTCTCTAATCCTCTTAACCTGTGATTGTTAGATAATAAATACTAAATGGACTGGAATGGGTGAAGTTAAACTCAGATAGCCATTATATCTACTACTGTGGGCAAGAAACACATAGAAGAAATGGAATAGCCATCATATTCAACAAAAGAGTCCTAAATGCAGTACTTGGATGCAGTCTCAAAAACAACACAAGATCTCTATTCATTTGCAAGGCAAACCATTCAATATCACAGTAATCCAAGTCTATGGCCCAACCAGTAATGCTGAAGAAGCTGAACTTCAACGGTTCTATGAAGCCCTACAAGACCTTTTAGAATAAACACCTAAAAAAAGATATCCTTTTTGTTATAGGGGACTGGAATGTAAAAGTAGGAACTCAAGAGCTACCTGGAGTAATAGGGAAATTTGGCCTTGGAGTACAAAACAAAGCAAGTCAAAGGCTAACAGAGTTTTGCCAAGAGAATGCACTGGTCATAGCAAACACCCTCTCTCAAGAACACAAGAGATGACTCTACACATGGACATTGCCAAATGGTCAGTACAAAAATCAGATTGATTATATTATTTGAGCCAAAGATAGAGAAGCTCTATGCAGTTAGCAAAAACAAGACCAGGAGCTGACTGTGGCTCAGATCATGAACAGTTTTTGCCAAATTCAGACTTAAATTGAAGAAAGGAGGGAAAATCACTAGACCATTCAGATAGAAGTGACAAATAGATTCAAAGGTTTAGATCTGGTAGACAGAGTACCTGAAGAACTATGGATGTAGGTTCAACATTGTATAGGAGGCAGTGATCAAGACCATCGCCAAGAAAAAGAAATGGAAAAAGGCAAAATGTTTGTCTGAGGAGGCCTTACAAACATCTGAGAAAATAAGCTAATAGCAAAGGAGAGAAGGAAAGATATACCCATCTGAATGCAGAGTTCCAAAGAACAGCAAGGAGAGATAAGAAAGCTTTCCTCAGTGATAAATGCAAAGAAATAGAGGAAAATAGTAGAATAGGAAAGACTAGAGATATGTTGAAGAAAATTAGAGATACCAAGGGAACATTTCATGCAAAGATGGGCACAATAAAGAACAGAAATTGTATGGGCCTAACAGAAGCAGAAGATAATAAGAAGAGGTGGCAAGAATACACAGAACTATACAAAAAAAGATCTTCATGACCCAGATAACCATGATGGTGTGATCACTCACCTAGAGCCAGACGTCCTGCAATGCAAAGTCAAGTGGGCCTTAGGAAGCATCACTATGAACAAAGCTAGTGGAGGTGATGGAATTCCAGGAAAGCTATTTCAAATCCTAAAAGATGATGCTATGAAAGTGCTGCACTCAATATGCCAGCAGATTTGGAAAACTCAGCAGTGGCCACAGGACTGGAAAAGGTCAGTTTTCATTCCAATCCCAAAGAAAGGCAATGCCAAAGAATGTTCAAACTACCACACAGTTGCACTCATCTCACACACTAGCAAAGTAATGCTCAAAATTCTCCATGCCAGGATTCAACAGTACATGAACCGTGAATTTCCCAGATGTTCAAGCTGGATTTAGAAAACGCAGAGGAACCAGAGATCAAATTGCCAACATCAAAAAAGCAAGAGAATTTCAGAAAAGCATCAACTTCTGCTTTATTGACTACAACCAAAGCCTTTGAGTGTGTGGTTCACAACAAACTGTGGAAAATTCTTAAAGTGATGGGAATACCAGACCACCTTCCCTGCCTTCTGAGAAATCTGTATTCATGTTAAGAAGCAACAGTTAGAACTGGACATGGAAAAACAGACTTGTTCCAGATTAGGAAAGGAGTAAGTTAAGGCTGTATATTGTCACCCTGCTATTTAACTATGCAGAGTACATCATAAGAAACACTGGGCTGGATGAAGCACAAGCTGGAATCTGGATCAAGATTGCTGGAAGAAATATCAATAACTTCAGATATGCAGATGACACCACCATTATGGCAGAAAGTGAAGAAAACTAAAGACCCTCTTGATGAAAGTGAAAGAGGAGAGTGAAAAAGTTGGCTTCAAACTCAACATTCAGAAAACTAAAATCGTGGCATCCGGTCCCATCTCCTCATGGCAAATACATGGGGAAACCGTGGAAACAGTGACAGGCTTTATTTGTGGGGGTTCCAAAATCACTGCAGATGGTGACTGCAGCCATGAAATTAAAAGTCACTTTCTCCTTGGAAGAAAAGCTATGACCAACCTGCTGCTGCTAAGTCGCTTCAGTCGTGTCCGACTCTGTGCGACCCCATAGACAGCAGCCCACCAGACTCCCCCGTCCCTGGGATTCTCCAGGCAAGAGTACTGAAGTGGAGTGCCATTTCCTTCTCCAATGAATTAAAGTGAAAAGTGAAAGTGAAGTCACTTAGTCGTGTCCGACTCTTAGCGACCCCATGGACTGAAGCCTACTAGGCTCTTCTGTCCATGGGATTTTTCCAGGCAAGAGTACTGGAATGGAGTGCCATTGCCTTCTCCGATGACCAACCTAGACAGCATATTAAAATGTAGAGACATTACTTTGCCAATAAAGTTCTGTCTACTCAAGGTTATGGTTTTTCCCGTAGTCATGTACGGATGTGAGATTTAGACTGTAAGAAATCTGAGCACCGAAGAATTTATGCTTTTGAACTGTGGGGTTGGAGAAGACTCTTGATAATCCCTTGGACATCAAGGAGATCCAACTAGTCCATCTTAAAGGAAATCAGTCCTGAATATTCATTGATGTTGAAGCTGAAATTCCAATACTTTGGCCACCTGATGTGAAGAACTGACTCATTGGAAAAGACCCTGATACTGGGAAAGATTGAAGGCAGGAGGAGAAGGGGACGACAGAGGATGAGATGATTGGATGGTATCACCGACTCGAGCATGAGTTTGAGGAAGCTCTAGGAGTTGGTGATGGACAGGGAGGCCTGATGTGCTGCAGTCCATGGGGTCACAAAGAGTCAGACACGACTGAGTGAGTGAACTGAACTGAACTGATTAGGTATTATGTTTTACTATTTTTATGGGTGAACTCTTAATGGCTTATAAAGGGGAATTGATGTCTGTGGCTTAAAAAACCAAGTTAACTTTAGTCTCTTTGTTGCTTTTGTCAGAGCCTGAATTCGAACATGGATCTGCATTAGCCACAGTAAATCGGTTGTTAGAATTCAAAATTGGGCAACAGAAGCACAGATCAGACGGAGAAACTGGAAGCATTTGATGAGGGTGAGAGTCTGAAACCTAGAATAAAGCCAAGGGTTATTTACTTTGTGATTGAGCAATTAAAAGTGTGAATCTGAAGACAGGTCTAAACTAGAAGGTAAGTCCATGGGAGAAGCAGAAAAACGTACAATGTGTTTTCAGTTAAATTTGCAAAAGAGCAAAGTTGGGTTCAAGATGGAAGAATTTCTAAAGTAGAGAGGGTAGAGGTGATCAGCAAAGGTTTAGGTCACTGGAGAGAGGCTGCAGGTGATTTGAAAACCAGACATAGTCAGAGGCAAAGGAAACAGGAGGTTCTCCCAGATCGCTTTTAAGGCTGAGATTATACTTCTCAGGAAAACTGGGCACATGGCTATAGCAGGCTGAGCTGGTACACCTGTGCACACTAACCTCAGGACCACCTTGCCAGGGAACGGAATGGATTCAGAGCTGGACCGAGAATGCAAGTTGCAGGTAATATGTTTGATGAAGCTAACTGAGAGCATTAGGGCACCAAGGATTTTAGGACTCAAAGTGACTCGATGTAAGAATTTACTTTTCAAAAACTAAGCTAACAAAACTATAGCAGTGCTAATGAGGGGAATTTCTATTTTACTTTTTCATCCAAAGAAAGATGAGAAAGTGGAAATCAGGGGAAAATATTTTCCTACAATTTCTCATTGTTTATTGATTGTTGTTGTTTAGTTTCTCAGTTGTGTCCGACTCTTTGCAACCCTGTGAGCTGCAGCACATCAGTCTTCCCTGCCCTTCACTATTTCCTAAGTTTACTCAAACTCACGTCCTTTGATTTGGTGATGCCATCCAATCATCTCATCCTCTGTTGTCCCCTTCTCCTCCTGCCCTCAATCTTTTGTAGCATCAGACTCTTTTAAAATGAGTTGGCTATTAGCATAAGGTGGCCAAAGTATTGGAGCTTCAGCTTCAACATCAGTCCTTCCAATGAATATTCAGGACTGATTTCCTTTAGAATTGACTGTTTGGATCTCCTTGCAGTCCAGGAGACTCTCATGAGTCTCTTCCAACACCACAGTTCAAAAGTATCAATTTTTTGGTGCTCAGCCTTCTTTATGGTATAACTCTCACATCCAAATATGACTACTAGAAAAATTATATCTTTTACTAGACAGACCTTTTTCAGTAAAGTAATGTCTCTGCTTTTTAGTGTGCTATCTAGGTTTGTCATAGCTTTTCTTTCAAGAAGCAAGTGTCTCAATTTCATTGCTTCAGTTACCATCTGCAGTGATTTTGGAGCCCAAAAAAATAGTCTATCACTGTTTCCATTGTTTCCTCATCTATTTGTCATGAAGTAATGGGACTGGATGCCATGATCTTAGTTTTTTGAATGTTGAATTTTAAGTCAGTTTATATAATGTATATTGATTTAAGATATATTGTTTTATTCAATATTAAGCTTATATATTTTTAAGTTTACTTAATTCTATGTTCCAAATGAGGTAGAAAAGAAAACCAAACAAAAAACCTACTCAGTTTGAAGCATTCTTCCAAATGTTTAAGTTCTTTAATGTGAATAACAAAACCTCTACAATTCTTATCATTAGACTATTTTCACTGTCATCGGATAGACATGAACAGTGGGTTTTGATTATCATCAGAATGCTATACTAGAAGAATGTTTACCTGAGTGGGAATGTCACTGCTTTTTACTTTTGTAAAAAGAAACAATGGAAAGGCAGATGGAGAGGGAGGAGAAAAAAGAAAAAAAATTATTTCCAACCAAATGCAACAGATGTATGGATCCAAGTGTGATTTTTAAGTACCATAAATTGTTTTTCATTCTTTCTTGATAAGTTTTGCCACCAAATGAATTTACTGCAAACTCACGGCCATATTTGTGGTTTCCAGAGATTTTAAAATTTCCAAATTTTTAATGGTGGACTTCAGATCCGTATTTGGCGTGTGCAGTGTGGGGAGGGCTTCAGTGTTCTTTGCGATGTCTCCTTTCTGGATTTTTGTCCATGTTGGCACATTCTGCACAATGCTATGAAGATCTCCTGATAACAGTGTCAGTAAAGTTTACTTTGGAGTTCAAATTTTCATGTGAAGGTTTCACAAAGAGCAAATTCTTAGATGAAGTTTAATTTAACAGTTTGATTTGAAAGGGCTTGGATGCTGTAATTAGTCTGCTTGGGCTGCCGTAACAAAATACCAGAGGATGGATGATTTAAAAACAGAAATTCATTTCTCATATTCTGGAGGCTGAGAAACCCAAATTCAAGGTGCCAGCAAGGTGAGGTTCATCTGCAGGCTCCTTACCTTGACTGGCAGATGGCCGCCATCTCCTGTGTGTGCCTTGTGAGTACAGACAGAGAAAGAGGGCCTTCTCGGTGTCTCTTCAGGTAGGACCACTAGTCCAACAGCCCCAATACTGCACTCTTATATTCATTTGATTTTCATTAGTTCCCTGTTTATCATCATGCTGGTGGTTAGGCCTTCAATGTGTGATTTTGGGGAGTCACAAATCAGTCTGTAACGTATGCTAAAATTCAGAAGTGGCTTTCACTGTTTGTCAGATGATTAGGGGCTGTGGTTAATGGTAGTCTTTTTAAAATCCTATTTTCTTTCAATTCCATGTTTGCTTCTTTTCTAAGAATCTCTTTCCTGCATGATCAAAGAGACAGGAACCCAGAAGTGTCATTTGAAGTTGCTAACATTAAACCTGTGATGGATGGCGCCTAGCTCTCAGTAGAAAAAGGAGGGAAGATAATCACTCAGCCTCCTAAATTCACAGCACAGAGGCACAAAAATTCAGCTGGCATGGAAACTACTTCCTGTCCTGAGTTAAATTTAGTGCTGAACCCACCATTTCTGACTGATTTCTCCCTAGAGTGTCCGCAGGGGTGTGCGGTGTGACTCCCCTTGCCTGTGCCGTCTGCAGGCTTTTCTCATCACACATGGGATCCTTTCACCAACCCTGGCTAGAACCAGTTTCCTGGAATGAATGGATTCAGCATCATGGGTACAGTCAGCTGAGGTTAACCAAACTCCTAATTAGACCCAGAATGGTTTATTAGCACAATTAACTTTCTGGAGGACAGTTACAATAGGAAGTAAATTCCTTGCAACATACTCTCCTTTTTTTACACAATGTTAGTTGGTCAAGAGAGAAAGGCCTCAGAATCAGGAGTGCAATTGTTAACATCTAGGAACTTAACTTTTTAATAACTGTAAAATTTTAACTATAAAGTTTCTAGTAACTGTAAATGAAAATCTAACTTTCTAAGTAAGAACTGTGGAGCAAGAATGGATTCTAGAAAAATTGCCTGGAAATTAATTGTTAAAGTCTGATGGTTTTAAATTTGGGGAGAATATGGTTATTTTGATTTGCAATATGGAATACATTTTTGCACATGCTTTCTGAAGGTCTCTCGAAAAGAGAGGGCCTATGAATTAATTGCAAAGTAAAGCACAGGTGGTGTGGAGTGACTTTGCTGGTGTCGTATTCTGTCTGTGTGAACTTTGGCAAGTTTTCTAATCACCTGTGCCTCAGTTTCCTAACTTTTAAATGCAAGTAGTAAAAGCAACTGTCTCCCAGGATTGTTGCAAGGATCAAATGAGAAAATATACAAAGAACATAGAGGAGGAGTTGGCACTGAGTGAGCATTCAGTAAATGATGAATACACCACCACCAGCATCATCACCTTCTGTATCATCAGCATTATTGTAATGGGTGGGTTTTATCAGATGATAATGGTTGTATCCATCTTATAATATTCCACTGCTAATTGTCCCAGGAAATAGTGTGAAAGAACCTGTATATAGATGCTAAAAGTGTTTAGTTCTAACTCTATGAATCTATGATAATTGTGGGTGGCACCAGGGGACAAGCTGATTCTCTGGAAGAATAGTAAACTTCCTTCTATTGAAAAGGATGTATTAGTCAGCCCATCATGTTTTTTGTTCTTGCCCTTATTACCAGAAAATTACAAGATGATCTTCAATCACAGTGACTATTAGTTTCTGTGATTAACATGCTTATTTCTTTTCCTTCTTATGAATTTGATTTTATATTCATAAACTAAAAAGCACACACATTCTAAAATGTGTGTCCCTGGAAAAGACAGAAAGTGAGTTGACAATTTTTTAATTCCTGAATTGATTCCAGTTAGTTAGTGTCTGCACTTCCTTCTGAAATGTAAACATTTTTGAAAGCATGGTCTTTATCTTGTGGGTTTTTAAAAAATTTTTTCATTCATATGAAATTTGGATGAATTTATTCAAAACACTAGACACTAAGGTTGCACAGTAATGAAGTACCAAGCCTCTATCTTTTATGGTATAGCATGTAGCAGAGGACACAGTTAAAAGAAATAGTAGTAATAATATCTATACTTTCTGTATGAACATGTAGGATCAGGAGAGTGAGCATTTCTTTCTTATTAACTGCTTTATCTCTACTCCTAAAACAGTGCCTTGAATAGATCAGATGCTCAATTAATATTTCTTTAATAAATTGCCATAACAAACATTTTGTATATATTAAAAATATAAGAGCTAACATTTATTGTGCAGTTCATATCTATACACTATGCACTGTACGTGGCATTTCAGCAATACTATGAATCAGAAGCCATTATTAATGTTATAAAACAGATGTGAGCATCAAGGTCTTGAGAGGTTGTATAGTTCACGCATGGTCATACAGCTTATAGGAACCAGATGTCACTTCCTGGTTCCAGAGTCTGTAGCCTTAACCAGTACTGCCATC
>NW_011494602.1:4465304-4465769 GCF_000754665.1 Bison bison bison | reverse complement strand
CTCTTCGCATGAGGTGGCCAAAATACTGGAGTTTCAGCTTTAGTCATCATTCCATCCAAAGAAATCCAAGGGCTGATCTCCTTCAGAATGGACTGGTTGGATCTCCTTGCAGTCCAAGGGACTCTCGAGAGTCTTCTCCAACACCACAGTTCAAAAGCATCAATTCTTCAGCGCTCAGCCTTCTTCACAGTCCAACTCTCACATCCATACATGACCACAGGAAAAACCATAGCCTTGACTAGACAAACCTTTAGTTGGCAAAGTAATGTCTCTGCTTTTGAATATGCTATCTAGGTTGGTCATAACTTTCCTTCCAAGGAGTAAGCGTCTTTTAATTTCATGGCTGCAGTCACCATCTGCAGTGATTTTGGAGCCCAGAAAAATAAAGTCTGACACTGTTTCCACTGTTTCCCCATCTATTTCCCATGAAGTGGTGGGTATTTTACACCTCTATGTTACATTTTA
>NW_011494602.1:4436043-4465204 GCF_000754665.1 Bison bison bison | reverse complement strand
AGCCTTAACCAGTACTGCCATCTTTCACACTGTCTTACCCTAATAGCACAGAGGTGGAAGGACTGTCCCTTCCCCTTTATGGGTAATGCGGCTGAGACTTCCTAAGGCAGAACTGTTTAGTGGAAAGGATGTTCACACTGACAGTGTCAGGACTCCAAATGTGCACTGTTTCCACTCTATCTACCTAGCCTCTTAAGCACTTGGACAGTAGACACACACACATTCTAGTGAAACTGTGTACACATTGTCCTGGGACCTTGCCATGTAGTCACAGCTCTTGATCCTATGACATGTGACATGTCTGCAGTAGGATACCTGTTGAATTAAGCTACATAGTTAACCCATCGGGGATGGAATTTGGTGTGAAACTTACAAGCTACCTGCTGATTTGAATTGTTCACCCTTTGCTACTCTGCTTAGTTCTTGCATAATTACCTTCTAAACAGTAAGACACTTTGTATTCTTATACGAAACTGTAGAACATAGATGTGGTAGGTGGAATTCTAGATGGCCCCTTGGTCCCCCACCCTCTGTTTCCAAATCTTCCATAATTCTTCCCCGCCCCCCGGAGGGTGGGCAGAATTAAGGACTTGGTTGTAGAATATGACAAAGGTGAAGGGATTCTGAAGACATAATTAAAGTTCCACATCAGCTGACTTAGAGTGATTTAAAATGGAGATCACACTGGGTGGGCTTGACTTAAGTGGAAGCCCCTAAGAAAGAGACTGGGCCATCCCTAAGTTCATAGACTGGCCTTAGAGACTTGATGAAGATTGTGGCCATGTTGCAGGGGGTCCACATGGCGAGGACATGGCAGATTCTAGGAACCATGGGCAGCCCCTGGGATCTATGGAAGCCAGAAAAAATCCAGGCCCTTCAAGCACACAGGTCAGGAATTGAACATGACCAACAACCTGAATGATCGCAGAACAGAATTACTCCCCAGTCTAGTCTCTTCTTGATAATTTAGCCTGGCTGATACCTTAGTTGCAGCCTGGTGAGCCTCTGACAGAAGATTCAGCAAAGCTTTTGCTCATACTCAGACATGGAAACAGAGAAAATGTGTTGTTGTAAGCTGCAAGATTTGTGGTAATTTCTTACATAGCAATGAAAAGCTAATAACTGTGGTTTAGTGACACATCAGTTGTAATCAGTTGTAATGCAAATATCACCATTATGTCACTGGTTTTATTCCTGTGGTTCTATTTCTCACAGGTAAGCTTTTGGATTCAGAGAAGTTAATATTCCATTTCCCCCTATCAGAGAGACTAAAATTCAAACCGTTATTTCCCAAAGAAGCTGCTTTTCTTTTTAATTAATTAATTTTTTTTAATTGGAGGCTAATTGCTTTACAGTATAATAGTGGTTTTTGCCATACATGGAGGTGAATCAGCCATGAGTGTACATGTGTCCTGTATCCTGAACCCCGCTCCCACCTCCCTCCCTACCCCATCCCTCTGGGTTGTTCCAGAGCACGAGCTTTGAGTGCCCTGCTTCATGCATCAAGTTTGCACTGGTCATCTATTTTACTTATGGTAAAAATACATGTTTCAATGCTAGTCTCTCAAATCATCCCACCCTCCCCTTCTCCCACAGAGTCGAAAAGTCTGTCCTTTACATCTGTGTCTCTTTTGCTATCTTGTATATAGGGTTGTTGTTACCATCTTTCTAAATTCCATATATATGCGTTAATATAATGTATTGGTGTTTCTCTTTCTGACTTACTTCACTTTGTATTATAGGCTCCAGTTTCATCCACCTCATTAGAACTGACTCAAACATGTTATTTTTTATAGCTGAGTAATATTCCATTGTGTATATGTACCACAACTTCCTTAAGCATTTGTCTGCTGATGGACATCTAGGTTGCTTCCATGTGCTAGCTATTGTAAACAGTGCTGCAATGAATGAGGTACATGTGTCTCTTTCTATTCTGGTTTCCTAGGTGTGTATGCCCAGCAGTGGGATTGCTGGGTCGTATGGCAATTCTATTCTATTTTCTTAAGGAATCTCCACAGTGTTCTCCATAGTGGCTGTACTAGTTTGCGTTCCCACCAGCAGTGTAAGAGGGTTCCCTTTTTCCACACCCTTTGCGGCATTTATTGTTTGTAGTCTTTTTGATGACAGCCATTCTGACCAATGTGAGATGGTACCTCATTGTGGTTTTGATTTGCATTTCGCTGATAATGCGTGATGTTGAGCATCTTTTCATGTGTTTGTCAGCCATCTCTATGTCTTCTTTGGACAAATGTCTGTTTAGTTTTTGGTGCATTTTTTGATCGGGGCATTTATTTTTTGGTATTGAGCTACATGAGATAATTGTATATTTTGGAGATGAATTCTTTGTCAGTTGTTTCATTTGATATTATTTTCTCCCATTCTGAAGGCTACGTTTTCACTTTGCTTGTAGTTTCCTTTGTTGTGCAAAATGTTTTAAGTTTAATTAGGTCCCATAGGTCCCATGCAATATGCCAGCAAATTTGGAAAACTCAGCAGTGACCACAGGACTGGAAAAGGTCAGTTTTCATTCCAATCCCAAAGAAAGGCAATGCCAAAGAATGCTCAAACTACCACACAATTGCACTCATCTCACATGTTGGCAAAGTAATGTTCAAAATTCTCCAAGCCAGGCTTCAACAGTATGTGAACCGAGAACTTCCAGATGTTCAAGCTGGATTTAGAAAGAGGAACAAGAGATGAAATTGCCAACATCCATTGGATAGTGGAAAAAGCAAGAGATTCCAGAAAAACATCTACTTCTGCTTCATTGACACTGTCAAAGCCTTTGACTGTGTGGATCACAACAAGCTGTGGAAAATTATTAATAAGATGGGAATACTAGACCATCTTATCTGCCTTCTAAGAAACCTGTATGCAGGTCAAGAAGCAACAGATAGAACCAGATATGGAACAATGAACTGGTTCCAAATTGTGAAAGAAGTAGGTCAAAGCTGTATATTGTCACCCTGCTTATTTAACTTATATGCAGAGGACATCATGCAGAATGGAGGGCTGGATGAGGCATAAACTGGAGTCAAGATTATAGGGAGAAATATTAATAACCTCAGATATGTAGATGATACCACCCTTATGGCAGAAAGTGAAGAGCAACTGAAGAGACTTTTGATGAAAGTGAAAGAGGAGAGTGAAAAGTTGGGTTAAAACTCAACGTTCAAAAAACTAAGATCATGGCATCTGGTCCCATCGCTTCATGGGAAATAGATGGGGAAACATCTATTTGTGGCAGATCTTATTTTCTTGGGCTCCAAAGTCACTGTAGATGGTGACTGCAGCCATGAAATGAAAAGACACTTGCTCCTTGGAAGAAAAGCTATGACCAACCTAGACAGCATATTAAAAAGTAGAGACATTACTTTGCCAACAAAAGTCCATATAGTCAAAGCTATGATTTTTCCAGTAGTGGTGTATAGATGTAAGACTTGCCTGTAAAGAAAGCTGAGCACTGAAGAATCGATGCTTTTGAACTGTGGTGTTGGAGAAGACTCTTGAGAATCCCTTAGACTGCAAGGAAATCCAGCCAGTCAATCCTAAAGGAAATCAGTCCTGAAAATTCATTGGTAGGACTGATGCTGAAGCTCTAATACTTTGGCCACCTGATACAAAGAACTGACTCATTGGAAAGACCCTGATGATGGGAAAGATTGAAAGCAGGAGGAGAAGGGGAGGACAGAGGATGAGATGGTTGATGGCATCACTGACGCGATAGAAATGAGTTTGAGCAAGATCTGGGAGTTGGTGATGGACAAGGAAGTCTGGCATGCTGCAGTCCATGGGGTTGCAAAGAGTTGGACATTACTGAGCAACTGAACTGAGCTGAACTGAAGTCCCATTTGTTTATTTTTTTAAATTTCAGTTACTTTGGGAGGTGAGTCATAGAGGATCTTGCTGTGATTTATGTCAGAGAGTGTTCTACCTATGTTTTCCTCTAAGAGTTTTATAATTTCTGGTCTTACATTTAGATCTTTAATCTATTTTGAGTTTATTTTTGTGTATGTTGTTAGAAAGTGTTCTCTTTTCATTCATTTACAGGTAGTTGACCAGTTTTCCCAGCACTATTTGTTAAAGAGAATTTTTTTTCTCCATTATCTATTTTTGCCTCCTTTGTAAAGATAAAGTGTCCATAGGTATGTGGATTTATCTCTGGGCTTTCTATTTTGTTCCATTGATCTATATTTTTGTCTTTGTGGCTGTACCATACTGTCTTGATTACTGAAGCTTTTTAGTATAGTCTGAAGTCAGAAAGGTTGATTCCTCCAGTTCCATTCTTCTTTGACAAGATGGCTTTGGCTATTCGAGGTTTTTTGTGTTTTCATACAAATTGTGAAATATTTGTTCTAGTTCTGTGAAAAATACTGTTGTAGCTTGATAGGGATTGCATTGAATCTATAGATTGCTTTGGGTAATATACTCATTTTCACTACATTGATTCTTCCAATCCATGAACATAGTATATTTTTCCATCTATTTGTGTCATCTTTGATTTCCCTCATCAGTGTTTTATGGTTTTCTATATATAGGTATTTTATTTCTTTAGCTAAATTTTTTCTGAAGTATTTTATTATTTTCATTGCAATGGTGAATGGAATTGTTTCCTTAATTTCTTTTTTCTCATTGTTAGTGTATAGGAATGCAAGGGAATTTCTGTGTATTAATTTTGTATCCTGTAATTTTACTACATTCATTGATTAGCTCTAGTAATTTTCTGGTGGTGCCTTTAGGGTTTTCTTTGTAGAGGATCATGTCATCTGCAAACAGTTAGAGTTTTGCTTCTTCTTTTCCAATCTGGATTCTTTTTATTTCTTTTTCTTCTCTCATTGAAGCTGTGCATTTTGAAATACCATTATTGTGGTTGACTAACTCCAGGTGAAAAGATGAACTATAATAAGATTTCAAGCATCTCTAAGGATAAATTAGAAAAATGCTGGATGATCCCTAGATGAGTTGGGTTAAATTTCACTTCCATATGAGAAAGATAATGATGTGTTTCTATACTTATTTTGAAAGCTCCTGCATTAAGAATATTGATATGTGAGTACATACATTAATTTTTTGATCAATGCCTATTTCTGCTTCACTAAATCTAGAAACCTCATTTTGTGTTCAGAAAAACAAGCAAGCAAGCACTTCAAGGCAATGCTTTTGCTATATTACATGGAAAGAGGTTTGTAATTTTTAAAAAATCTGTTATCATCTAATATGTTTCTGTTCCTTCTCTTCTTCTTCTCTCTCCCCTCCCCTATCATCTCTCAGATCTTAATATCTGTTAGCTCCCCTCCATGCAGTCCTGCCCAGTTCTAGACTTACATACTTCTAGCTCCAATTCAAGAAAGAGCCTTGGTTCCCTTTGCTCCAACAAGAACCCTGGTGTACCTTTCCTTGAACCATTTTATATCATGGGCCAACCCCTGACCTAGTCACTCTGGCCATGAGCTTTGATGATCTGGTAGCTTGGCTTGAAATCCAATCCCTTCCTTGTAGCCAGAAGCAAGTTGGTTAATTAAAACCATGTGGACTGGAGTTCTGTTTGCAAATAAAGGGAAATGAATGAAATTTTTTTTTTCTCTGAAAAGACTTCAAAAAAATAGAAGTTTTTTCAAGGGGTGGAAGTTGGAAAACATATTTAGAATCATGTGAAGGTTTTGAGGGAGTTAGGGTTAGAAGAAAGAACATTCCAAAGAGCCTATTTACTAAAATATTAATATCACTTACTAGTATAGGAAGAAAAAACTAGATTCGTGGAGTACAAAAGATTAGAAACTATTCAGATAGGCATGACTCATTTAGAATGGCTGCACTGAATGCTAATTCATTATAAAGCTATTGTTTTAGAAATGTTTTTAATAAACTATATACAGACATATGAACACACATCTTGTTGTCCTTAGTGCATTTAATATATATTTCTCAAATAGCCAGTCATCTAGTAGAGTGAAAGCTTATTGAATTCACATCAATTTATTCTCTCTGATGTGGTGTCTCTTTCTAGCAGTATTTTTGTATTATCATGAACATTTTTGAGCCAAGATGGCTAATAAAATGTGCATATGTTAGCTGTGGCAATATGCACAAAAATGGAGAAGAAAAATATCCAATTTGATGTTAAATACAACTTTTACTGGGCCCTTGGGTGCTCTCAAGATGATTATCAGGAAATATTAGGTAAAATTACCAATTATATAGTCATTAGGTATTAGGAAAAATCTTTGAGAACTTAGTAGGTCATGTACACATTGTTGCAACCCTAGAGGATGGACAGCTGGGGGGAAAGAAATTACCCATAAGGGGTACTGAGATCACATCTCCTTATAGACTATACAAACTATGCAATGTTTGAATGTCATGCATTCAAACATAAGTAAATTACATGAATAATTTTATACACTTTATATATTTATCAGATCAGATCAGATCAGTCACTCAGTCGTGTCCGACTCTTTGCAACCCCGTGAATCGCAGCACACCAGGCCTCCCTGTCCATCACCAACTCCCGGAGATCACTCAGACTCATGTCCATCGAGTCAGTGATGCCATCCAGCCATCTCATCCTCTGTCGTACCCTTCTCCTCCTGCCCCCAATCCCTCCCAGCATCAGAGTCTTTTCCAATGAGTCAACTCTTCGCATGAGGTGGCCAAAATACTGGAGTTTCAGCTTTAGCATCATTCCATCCAAAGAAATCCCAGGGCTGATCTCCTTCAGAATGGACTGGTTGGATCTCCTTGCAGTCCAAGGGACTCTCGAGAGTCTTCTCCAACACCACAGTTCAAAAGCATCAATTCTTCGGCGCTCAGCCTTCTTCACAGTCCAACTCTCACATCCATACATGACCACAGGAAAAACCATAGCCTTGACTAGACAAACCTTTGTTGGCAAAGTAATGTCTCTGCTTTTGAATATGCTATCTAGGTTGGTCATAACTTTCCTTCCAAGGAGTAAGCGTCTTTTAATTTCATGGCTGCAGTCACCATCTGCAGTGATTTTGGAGCCCAGAAAAATAAAGTCTGACACTGTTTCCACTGTTTCCCCATCTATTTCCCATGAAGTGGTGGGTATTTTACACCTCTATGTTACATTTTATTTTGTATATATTAGTATTTTATATGTGTATGCATTGAGAGGGAAATGGCAACCCACTCCAGTATTCTTGCCTAGAAAATCCCATGGATGGAGGAACCTGGTGGGCTACATTCCATGGGGTCACAAAGAGTCGGACACGACTGATTGACTAACACAACATATGTATACATAATTTCATATATGTTTAGTTTTGGTAATTAAGCATGAGATGGTTGGATGGCATCACTGATTCAATGGACACAAGTTTGAGCAAACTCTGGGAGACAGTGAAGGACAGGAACCCTGGTGTGCTTTAGTCCAAGGGGTTGCAAACAGTTGGACATAAGTGAGCAACTGAACAACAACAACATAAGTGACATTTCCAATTATTTGGGAAATTGTATCTTCTGTAAGGGTTTTGGGCAAAACCTTTATATTTTGTTATGTTTATATGTAATGCAATTCATTTTGGCACCGTGCCTTACACTGTGTAAATAAAAAGTTCCAGAAGGAATAAATGTCTAAAACATTGAGGGAAATACAAAATTACTAGAATATGTAGAAAATGTGCTTTACATTTGTGGAGGGGAAGAAGACATTTCTAGACATAATATAAAACTCAGAAATCCGAAAGGAAAACGCAGGCAGGCTGTCTGTTTAGGACTGTTGAATCTTGGTTTGGCCAGTCATGCTCAGTCGTGTGCTCAGTTGTGTCCGACTCTTTGTGACCCCGTGGACTGCAGCCTGCCAGACTCCTCTGTCCATGGAATTTTATAGCCAAAAATACAGAAGTCGATTGCCATTTCCTGTTTCAAGGAATCTTCCTGACCCAGAGATCAAACGCACATCCCAACCCAGAGATCGTCTCCTGCATTGACAGGCAGATTGTTTACCACTGAGCGACCTGGGAAGCCCAAAAATGCAGACAAAGGTAAAAGACAAGTTATAGACTGAAATAGAACCTTATGAGGTATATAGATAGATACAGATGTATATGGCTTATATCAACATGAAAGGAGGTTCTTGGGCATCTCAGTGCAAGCCTCACTGTCTCCTGGCCACACAGTCTTTCAGCAGTCAGTTCCTTCTGCCTCTGGCTGGGTGCTCTGAGGTCTGTCTTTCCATAGCTTCTGTACAGGAATCCTTCCCAGAGGATCCTTGGGACCCAGCTCATCTCCTTGCTTCTTAAGCAGCCACAGAATTCTCAGGCCTCACCCCAAACCACAAGGAGAGTGTCTGCTTACTCAGTGACCGCTGGCTGTCTCATCTGGCCCTGAGGTGAAGGAAACCAAATCCCCTGCTCTTCCTAAGGAACTTGGCACAGTGCTCCTGACCTTACGTGTGCCCTCCAGACACTGGCTGTTTGGTCTCTGGTTGTTGACTTCACTCCAGAAAGAAAACTGGGGAGAAAAGAGGGTCAGAACACACTCTCAGAAGACCATGTTCTTCAGATCCCCCTCTCAACAGTAATTTCTGAGCATCTCTTGAGAGCCTGTAAGGTTCCCTTAAACTACCTTAGCATCCCCAGTGCTTTGCATAGAGCCGACATGCAGTCAATATTTCGGCAAGACTGAGCAAACAATTTAACCTTTAACAGAGAGCAAATTGCCGGT
The DNA here is from genome assembly GCF_000754665.1 of Bison bison bison. NCBI lineage: Eukaryota > Metazoa > Chordata > Mammalia > Artiodactyla > Bovidae > Bison > Bison bison. The sequence goes on along the minus strand of NW_011494602.1, from coordinate 4,456,516 downwards.
TCCCTCTGTTTTTTCCATCCACAGGATTCAGAGTCAGTGGCTGAAGTAGCTGTGGTAGAGGTGTCGGGCTTTGAGGTGGACATTAGCACACTGGTGTGTTACTTATGACCAAGGAATTCTTTTACTGACCCTTTCCAAACAATACCTAAAACATAAAGCTCTTCTTTTATAGCCTTCAAGAGATGGCAGGATGTAATTTTTCCCTAAATACATAAATACAATCAACATAAGCTTCCTATTTCAGAAGAAAAATTGTGCTACATAAATACTCAGATACTTAACCAAGGAAGCTGGATTTTCTATCAGAATTTTTTTTCAAAGGCGTATATGGCTCATACTATTCAGACCACATCCCAAGCAGGCCTTTATTACTCTCTAAAATCACAACTTGGCATTTGGATATTTGGATGTATGACATTTAGATATTTAGGTAGATGATATGTGGATAGGAGATCTGTAAATAAGACTTGAATCTTTTCTAATATTATCCTCTTCTACTATGTTTTTTAAATTCTGCCTTATATTTGATTTAAATCTTTCCCCAATTCTTTTGACTGGCTAGATTTTTTTTCTTTTCTTTTTTATGTATCATGTACCGAAGTTCTTAAACTTTTAAAAATTTACTTTGACTAAATCATCCCTGGTTCACTTTTGAAACTATCATGACCTTTACTTTCTATTTTATAGTTGGCTTAAAGCTCAACATTCAGAAAACTAATATCATGGCATCCAGTCCCATCACTTCATGGGAAATAGATGAGAAAACAGTGGAAACAGTGTCAGACTTTATTTTGGGGGGCTCCAAAATCACTGCAGATGGTGACTGCAGCCATGAAATTAAAAGACGCTTACTCCTTGGAAGGAAAGTTATGACCAACCTAGATAGCATATTCAAAAGCAGAGACATTACTTTGCCAACAAAGGTTCGTCTCGTCAAGGCTATGGTTTTTCCTGTGGTCATGTATGGATGTGAGAGTTGGACTGTGAAGAAGGCTGAGCGCCGAAGAATTGATGCTTTTGAACTGTGGTGTTGGAGAAGACTCTTGAGAGTCCCTTGGACTGCAAGGAGATCCAACCAGTCCATTCTGAAGGAGATCAGCCCTTGGATTTCTTTGGAAGGAATGATGCTAAAGCTGAAACTCCAGTACTTTGGCTACCTCATGAGAAGAGTTGACTCACTGGAAAAGACTCTGATGCTGGGAGGGATTGGGGGCAGGAGGAGAAGGGGATGACAGAGGATGAGATGGCTGGATGGCATCACTGACTCGATGGACGTGGGTTTGGGGTGGCCTCCAGGGGTTGGTGGTGGACAGGGAGGCCTGGCGTGCTGTGATTCATGGGGTCGCAAAGAGTTGGACAGGACTGAGCGACTGAACTGAACTGAACTGAGAGATTTGCTAGTTTATTTGTAGGGACATATATATTATCTTGTTAAGTGTATAGGAATGATTCATATGAAGGATTATCTTAGTTTCAAAGCATTTTGTCCTAAAGAACCAATGGGATCCTGAAAAGCAGAATTCCACATATTCAGAGCTTTCATTAGAGCATTTGAAATATAAGCTGATCACATCAAGGTCACCATGAAATGGGATGATTTAAATTAGCTGTATTTGGATAGAAATGCCTTGTACTTGAAAGCCAGCAATCAATCAATGACTGGAAAACTTATCTCTAAAGCTGGAAAATCATTTTAATGGTGACCAATATTTTGCTGGTAAGAAAGCCTTAAACATTTGGAATCCCATAGTTAATATTGTTATAGATGATGATAAATAAGAATTTATCATTTTTATTGTAGTTCTCATTCTTCAAAAAACTTTGAACTATTTTATTCACATTTTTTTGTCTAAGAAAACTGCTTAACAGTTATAGCTGGTTCACTGAAAAGAGAAGGCGAACTCAGAGCAAAGGCGTCCCCAGAGATTACTTGTTTTCTGGACTTTCCACAGGAATTGACTGCTATTGTTGTTTCTTCTCACCCTTTTAACCAGTAAAATACTTGTCTCTTCAGGGCTTACTCATGTTTGCAAATATCTGGGAAGTCTGTGTATTACAGCTAGCACACAGCTAAAAATTAACACAGTTGCACTATTTTACAGTAGAGAGACTTTAAACAGGACAAATTCAAAAGTCTTTGCTGTCATTCAATAGTCTTTTCAGAAAAAGCATCTGATACAAGAAATCTGATTGTATCTCTGCAAATAAATAGCTACATCTCCTGATCACCATGTTCCAGTTATTATTATTATACACAGTTCAGTTCAGTCGCTCAGTCATGTTCAACTCTTGCAACCCCATGGACTGCAGCATGCTAGGCTTCACTGTCAATCACCAACTCCTGGAGCTTGCTCAAACTCATGTCCGTCAAATCAGTGATGCCATCCAACAATCTCATCCTCTGTCATCCCCTTCTCCTCCTACCTTCAGTCTTTCCCAGCATTACAGTCTTTTCTAATGAGTCAGTTCTTCGCATCAGGTGGCCAAAGTACTGGAGCTTCAGCTTCAGTATCAGTCCTTCCAATGAATATTCAGGACTGATTTCATGATTGACTGGTTGGATCTCCTTGCAGTCCAAGAGACTCTCAAGAGTCTTCTCCAACAGCACAGTTCAAAAGCATCAATTCTTCAGCACTTGACTTTCTTTATAGTCCAGCTCACATCCATAATATGACCACTTGAAAAATCATAGCTTTGACTAGATGGACTTTTGTTGGCAAAGTAATGTCTCTGCATTTTTGTATGCTGTCTAGGTTGTTCATAGCTTTTCTTTCAAGGAGCAAGTGTCTTTTAATTTCATGGCTGCAGTCACCATCTGCAGTGATTGTAGAGCCCAAGAAAATGTTTCCCCATCTATTTGCCATGAAGTGATGGGACAGGATGCCATGATCTTAGTTCTCTGAATGTTGAGTTTTAAGCCAAAGATAAGTCATTGTTTCTAACTGTTGATGATGCAATTAAGGCAGTATCACCATTTGTTCATTGGCTTTGAGCAATCTTATTTCCGAATTTGAGTGCAAAATTTTACCCATGTGATTCTCTTTAATAAAAAGAATAAATTCAGAATTAGATGGTAGTAGTTGAAATCTATAGGAAAGTATCAATTTCAAGCTTACAGACCATAATAGGATACTTACAGAAGAGCCTGATAATAAAGGCCATCAACCAAAGACTTCCTGAATATGACATAAATTTCTAAAGGGTAGAGAGATTGGTTATAAGAAAGAATTGCTTTGAGTTCATTTTCTAACCAACACTTTTGATACCCTGCAGTGTACTGGTTGCAAGATAATCTGATCACAGAGTAAGGAATTTAATCAGTGTAATTCCAACTCATGAAAATAGGAAATAATAAATACTCAATCTGGAGGTTTGCTGAGTAACTTAACATTTCTCTAAATATAGATGGTTATGCATGAACACTTGGAAGTATGTTTCCTTACTAATTAATGAACCAAGTAGATATGAAACATGAGCAATGACCAAACAGGACAGAAGATGGCTCTGAAAATATTCATGTTTCCATTGGGAGTAAGAATTCCTAAAGGGTAGGTGGGAGAATCGATCATCTTCAAATGCTGGTTAGGAAGAAGGACCATTCCCCTTGGCTTGCTCAACTATGAAGCTCTTTGTGTTGGAAATTTTTCTTAAGCCAACTTAATTATCAGTAAGGAGGATTAGCTGAGCAGTAGCAATAAGGTACCTTATCTTTACCTGTTATATAATTAATATAAGGAAGCACTGTATCAGGATAAATTAATGTACAAAGAAAGATTTGGTTTTAAGAAATACACTTTGTTCTAGTTCTGATTTCATGTAGAAGAAAATAAGATAAGACACAATGAGTATAACTGAATTTTATTTTGAGAGTTTTCTAAAGAAGTCTGTATGTATCTTTAATACTTAATTTGCCTCTTTATTTTTAAAATAATTTCTTGATTTAAAAAAAAAATTAAAGTCCAGTTCAATGAATAGCTATATTAAAAGTTTAGTGAAAGCCCAAATCAAAATTATCTTCTTTTGCAACTGATTCAGTAGATATTTCTTGACATCAGTTATCAAGATATAATATTATCTTTTCAATTCTTCTTGGTTTTATTGATGAAACTCAGGAGATTCAAGTACTTCTGCCATGCTATAGAAAAACTAGTAAAACAGCCAAACATAAAAAACCAAGTGTGCTGGGATAATACTATTTAATTATGAAATAGCTACTGAGTCATCTTTATTTTCTTGAACATTAGTACCACCCAAAACAACTCAATAAAGTTGTTTTCCAGAGAACAGGAAAAAGTTGCATTTGACATTTTGATTCTAAAAGTGCATTGTGAAGTTTAATGCAAATGGCACTTGATGGTGGGTCCTGGCCTTAGCCTCTATTTTTCTCTAGAATTGTTAGCTGGTATGGAAGAGGCCAGTTCCTGCATCTTGATGGGGTGAGACCCCTGATTTTTACCTGGTAATGGAAGAATATGTCATTCAATATCAATTTAAAAATCACATTTACCAATGTGATAAAGAAATTGGCAAGAAAGTTTTTGACCATTAGCCAAGCTGTAGAAGGGACAGATGCTGATTTTTCACTCTGCTTCCTCCCACTCATTTCGCCTCCCCTGAGGTCAAGTCTCCACCATTGTCTTCTCGGCTGCTTGCCCTGGGACGGTGACTGTTGGGGAAAGTTTGAGTTTGGCCAGGAGGAAACCTATCAGGCTATTGGAGGGCAGGGGGAGGGAAATGCAGGGTGTTTATCGTCTACTCCTGTCTCCTTCAGCACCACATTTCTGGCACTGGTGGAATATCTCCTCACCTGTATCTCCCCAAAGGTAGCCTGTCTTTTATGGCTGCAGCTCTAACCACATACAGTCCCTCTTTTCCCATCATACCTCTCCTTCCACTTCACCCCATCTGTTCAGACCCAGCTCCCCACAGGGGCTCATCCTACCTATACCAGCTTCCCTTATTGGCTGTCCTAACCTGACTAGAACACTGTGTTCTATACCTTCATTAAAGTCTCTTCACTTCATGTATATTGTGATTAAAATTGGGAGGGGGGCATGAGTGGGTGGGATCTTGACTGATATGGGGTTTTGTTTAAGTCCCTTGCTTGCGGATACTTAGACAAGAACAAGATGAGCATCAAGAGACTGCAAAAGTAGGTCATTTAGCCAAGTAAATTAGTATCTCTTTGTATAGTCATCCCCAATGAATGGGTGTTTATGATGGCTTATATCTCAGGAGTATAACCTTCTTCTGATCAGTTATTTTTACCAAGAAAGTCTATGAAGGTATCATGGAAGATGTTATTTTCAAATATGTGATACACAATTTTGGAGATAGTTAATTCAATGATGATTCAAAGAGGTCTCAATGATCTAGAATCCTGGATATATAGAATTGGAGTTGCATTGAAATTGGACACAAATTACAATGTGCATATATGACTGGCAACATACTGAGTGAATTGTTTTGATCATAAATCCAGTGTCAGGTAACTGTGATTTGGCTGTATAAAAGTATTCATCACATTCTAGGCAGCATTAAAAGAAATCAAAAGCCAACTATACACAGTACCAACCAGACCACAGCTGGAGACATGCTTCTAGTTTGGCACACTCCCGTGAACAGGTAAACAAACAAGAAAGCTGTATAGCAAATGGTTCCAAGCAGAGAATTTGAGTGCTGGATTTTAGTGGCCCAGGTTTTACTCTCAGCTCCTGCACTTACTGGCTGTGAAACTTGGGACAGAAGGATACCTCATATTCCTCTTCTCTGAAGATCCCAAGACATAATGATTATTCAATGAGAAAAAAATTACATAAAGCTGTGCTGACCACATACTCTACAAATTATACTTAGACAACTACTGATAATCACTAGGGTGTGAATGGTCTGCAACCGAAGTTACATGAGAAACAGTCCAGGATATTGGGGAGAGTTTTGTTTCTGGTTGAAAAGACATACTGAGGAGTGGCATTGGCTTTATGAAAATGTGAAAGATTGTTCAATAGGAAAGATGTTATAGAGAGTCAGAAGAAGACACAGTGGAAATTACAGGGAATGTCATTTTGCCTGTCATCACAAATACCTTTCTAGTTTCCTGATGTCCTACAGGAAACAGACTAATGAAAGCCTTTTTGTCATTGTCAGTAAAACTGGATAATTACTATGTGGAATATGATTTTAGCAGGAAATCCTGTAATAAAGATAGGACACGGAAAGATGAACACCCCAGGTTGGTAAGTGCCCAATATGCTACTTGAGATCAGTGGAGAAATAACTCCAGAAAGAATGAGGAGATGGAGCTAAAACAAAAACAATACCCAGTTGTGGATGTCACAGGTGATGGAAATAAAGTCTGATGCTGTAAAGAGCAATATTGCATAGGAACCTGGAATGTTAGGTCCGTGAATCAAGGCAAATTAGAACTGGTCAAATAGGAGATGGCAAGAGTGAACATAAATATTTTAAGAATCAGTGAACTAAAATGGATTAATGGGTGAATTTAACTCAGATGACCATTATATCTACTACTATGGGCAAGAATCCCTTAGAAGAAATGGAGTAGCCATCTTGGTCAACAAAAGAGTCCAAAATGCAGTACTTGGATGCAATCTCAAAAACAACAGAATGGTCTCTATTTGTATCCAAGGCAAACCATTCAGTATCTCAGTAATCAAAGTCTATGCCCCGAACAGTAATGCTGAATAAGCTGAACAGTTCTATGAAGACCTATAAGACCTTCTAGACATAACACCCAAAAAAGATGTCCTTTTCATTATAGGGGACTAGAATGCAAAAGTAGGAAGTCAAGAGCTACCTGGAGTAACAGGCAAATTTAGCCTTGGAGTACAGAATGAAGCAGGTCAAAGGCTAACAGAGTTTTACCAAGAGAACATACTGGTCATAGCAAACACCCTCTCTCAACAATACAAGCGAAGACTCTACACATGGACATCACTAGATGTTCAATACTGAAATCAGATTGATTATATTCTTTGAGCCAAAGATGGAAAATCTCTATACAGTCAGCAAAAACAAGATGAGGAGCTGACTGTGGCTCAGATCATGAACTCCTTATTTCCAAATTCAGACTTAAATTGAAGCAAGTGGGGAAAACCACTGGACCGTTCAGGTATGACCGAAATCACATCCTTTATGATTATACAGTAGAAGTGGCAACTGGATTCAAGGGATTAGATCTGATAGACAGAGTGCCTGAAGATCTATGGACAGAAGTTTGTGACATTGTACAGGAGGCAGTGATCAAGACCATCCCCAAGAAAACAAAATGCAAAAGGCAAAATGGTTGTCTGAGGAGGCCTTACAAATAGCTGAGAAAAGAAAAGACATGAAAGGCAAAGGAGAAAAGGAAAGATATACTCATTTGAATGCAGAGTTCCAAAGAATAGCAAGGAAAGATGAGAAAACCTTCTCAGTGATCAGTGCAAAGAAATAGAAGAAAACAATAGAATGGGAAGCACTAGAGATCTCATCAAGAAAATTAGAGATACCAAGGGAACATTTATGAAAAGATGGGCACAATAATGGACAGAAATGGTATGGACCTAACAGAAGCAGAAGATATTAAGAAGAGGTGGCAAGAATACACAGAGTTCAGTTCCATTCAGTCGCTCAGTCATGCTCAACTCTTTGCAAATGCACAGAAGAACTGTACAAAAAAGATCTTCATGACCCAGATAACCATGATGGTCTGATCACTCACCTGGAGCCAGACATCCTGGAATGTGAAGTCCAGTGGGCCTTAGGAGTCATCACTAGGAGCAAAGCTAGAGGAGGTGATGGAATTCCAGGAGAGCTATTTCATATTCTAAAATGCGATGCTGTGAAAGTGCTGCATCAATATGCCGTCAAATTTGGGAAACTCAGAATTGGCCACAAGACTAGAAAAGGTCAGTTTTCATTCTAATCCCAAAGAAAGGCAATGCCAAAGAATGTTCAAACTACCACATAATTGCACTCATCTCACATGCTAGAACGGAGAAGGCAACAGCACCCCACTCCAGTACTCTTGCCTGGAAAATCCCATGGATGGAGGAGCCTGGTGGGCTACAGTCCATGGGGTCGCTAAGAGTCAGACATGACTGAGCGACTTCACTTTCACTTTTCACTTTCCTGCATTGGAGAAGGAAATGGCAACCCACTCCAGTGTTCTTGCCTGGAGAATCCCAGGGATGGGGGAGCCTGGTGGGCTGCCATCTATGGGGTCGCACAGAGTCGGACACGACTGAAGCGACTTAGCAGCAGCAGCACATGCTAGAAAAGTAATGCTCAAAATTCTCCAAGCCAGGCTTCAATACTATGTGAACTGTCAACTTCAGATGTTCAAGCTGTGTTTAGGAAAGGCAGAGGAACCAGAGATAAAATTGCAAACATCTGTTGGTTCATTGAAAAAGCAAGGGGGTTCCAGAAAAACATGTAGTTCTGCTTTATTGATTATGCCAAAGTCTTTGGCTGTGTGGATCACAACAAACTGGAAAATTCTTCACGAGATGGGACTACCATACTACCTTACCTGCCTCCTGAGAAATCTGGATGCAGGTCAAGAAGCAACAGTTAGAACTGGACATGGAACAGCAAATCAGGAAAAAAAGTACAAATCAGGAAAGAAGTACGTCAAGGCTGTATATTGTCACCCTTCTTATTTTATTTATATGCAGAGAACATCATGAGAAATACTGGCTGGATGAAGCACAAGCTGGAATCAAGATTGCTGGGAGAAATATCAATAACTTCAGGTATGCAGATGACACCACCCTTATGGCAGAAAGCAAATAAGAACTAAAGAGCCTCTTGATGAAAGTGAAAGAGGAGAGTGAATAAGTTGACTTAAAACTCAACATTCAGAAAACTAAGATCATGGCATCCAGTCCCATCACCTCATGGCAAATAGATGGGGAAACAATGCAAACAGTGACATACTTTATTTTGGGGGGCTCAAAAATCAGTGCAGATGGTTCCTGCAGCCATGAAATTAAAAGACACTTGTTCCTTAAAAGAAAAGCTATGACCAACCTAGACAGCATTTTAAAAAGCAGAGACATTATTTTGCCAACAAAGGTCCATCTAGTCAAATTGTGGTCTTTCCAGTAGTTATGTATGGATGTGAGAGTTGGACTATAAAGAAATCTGAACACCAAAGCATTGATGCTTTTGAACTGTGGTGCTGGAGAAGACTCTTGAAAGTCCCTCAAACTGCAGGAAGAGCCAACCAGTCCATCCTAAAGGAAATCAGTCCTGAATATTCATTGGAAGGACTGATGCTGAAGCTGAAAGTCTAATACTTTGGCCACCTGATGGGAAGAACTGACTCATTGGAAAAGACCCTGATGCTGGGAAAGATTGAAGGCAGGAGGAGAAGGGGATGACAGAGGATGAGATGGTTGGATGGCATCACCGACTCAATGTACATGAGTTTGGGTAAACTCCAGGAGTTTGTGATGGACAGGGAAGCCTGGCGTGCTGCCGTCAATGAGGTTGCAAAGAGTTGGACATGACTGAGCTACTGAACTGAACTGAACCTGTAATAAAGGCTGGCATGGGGGAGCGGCATGACAGAAGGAAAAGGTGACAAGATGACCTTTAATTTCCCCTTGTGACTCTGTGATTTACGAGTCTAGTGTGTTAGACAGAATATCAGGAAAATGGCTGCAACCTTTGTTTATATTTGTGTTGCCTTTTTCACATGGGCTCTTTGGAGGTTGTCCTGAGACATGTTGTCCCAACAAGGCCTGACAGTCCCAGTTATATTTTCCTGTGAAGAGGATTTTGCCTGCTGGATTTTGCCTTTGGGTGGCACACAATGGCTTCTGTCTCACCAGCTTTGCAGACTTCTTCAAGAAACTGTATTTGGTGCTAATATCTCACTGACTTGGAACAAACCCCTTTGAAAAGGGATTTCTTTTCTTGACCAGAATTAAAAATGTACTGAGTAGGAAAAACACATCACAGAGTTTGTGTTTTCCTTTTGGCCTCACCTGGTATTTTTACCCCGATGGAGCAGCCTCTGGAAACCTGTGGCACACATCAGTCTTGCATCTATTTCTGTTTGTACCATTAGGAATGGATAATTACAGCTTTTCAAAGATACACAACACACGACATATTTTTGATGAAAGCAGAGCTTTTGTGTGGAAAAGTGGCTAATATACTTTCAAGCAAATCTGTAGAAGTGTTGTGTTTAGGAGGCTGCCGAAGAGATCTGAGCTGGCAGAGTAATCACTGTGCTAGGGCACCGCTGAAGACAAGCAGTGCCCCCCGACCGTGAAAGCCCTTCTTATATAAACTTGTTTCATCATCCGGGTGGAAGTAGCATGCCTACCATTTCTGATCAAATCTGGAGAAAATGTCAATGTAATATCTCAAGGGTAATTCATTTTTGAAAAATGAGTGTCCTTTCTACTGACTACTTCTTTTTGGAAGAACATTTTTAGCTTTTCAAACTGTGCTTTGCTGCCCTGTCTGGATTTTAGCTGTTTGTATGAGAGGTGATGAAAACAAAGTAAAGAAATGGCTCTCACCCAAATCAGTCTCAATTACTGAGGTCAACAGGCTTCTAGTTAAGAAAGGAATTTTCATCTGTGGAGAGGCAGGGCACAAGCCTCTGGATGGGCTGGTCTTGGAGCTCCCTTTCTTTTCTGATCTTTTCTGATTCCATAGCATAGCAACTTCCAGGGAGTGTGACATTTCATAACCCATCAATAGGCTATTTCAAATGCCAACTAAAGGGAAAAGGAGTGTAGCATAGGCTTCGGGGAAAATTAAAGTAAAAAGACTAAAAGAAATTGGATACATTTTCTTGGCTTGGTGAGCATTTCTGGTGATCAAAAAAAGATGTTTAGAAATATTTCTTTAGGAAAATGAAATCAATTCATTTCCCTGAATGCTTCCTACATGCTAGGTCCTCTATCAGACACTTTATGCGCATTGTAGACTCTATTATTATCACCATTTTATTGATGAGGAAACTGCAGAGTATAGATAATCTGTAACAGTGCCATGGAACTGACACTAAACAAACACTATTTCAGCTACTATTCCATCCTTCATCTCTATAACTGATGGTGGTAATTCACCATTCATCCTTGGCCCCTAGACACTGGAGCAGGTGCCACCAGCCCCTCACCTCTAGTGCATGTGGGAGGTCAGAGACCAGTCAGTGGGCAGGTGCAACATAGAATACAGGGAAGTTAACGTCCTCGAGGGACAGCCTTCAACCTGTGGAATGATAGGAGATGTTTTTTGGGTAAACTCACAGGCGGTCTATCCCCTAAGAGAATACTTCTTAGGCAGAGTTTCTGAGAATGTTACCAGCAGGACTCAGCCACCACTCAATGCACAGTTGTAATAAACTCATTCTTGTATCCTTCATCAATAATTTTTCCTTCCCTGTCTCATTGTCCACAGCCCTCTTTTCTACTTCTGAGATCTTCTCCCAGATAAGCTTCCTGCACTCACATCCCGAAGTGAAGAGGCTGTTCTGGGTGAAAAACTAAGACATACCCTAGTTACATGTAACTGCTGTATTTGTCACAGCCACCTCACTAATGGACTACAAGGTCCATTGCACTGTGGTGTCGACTTCAGAAAACCTAAGTTAATGGGGGATTATTTCTGTGGCATCAAATCTCTAATTATATAATAGTTAATATATTGAGCTTTGCTCTTTGGAATTCAATTATTCAATAAAATAAAAGAGAATCTTTACCCTTTGAAGTCCTCAAAAAGCCTAATGATTTAGCAGGAATATTTCAAGATCATTTTTCTAGGCTTCCTACCAGCCCTCTCCCGAAAGTGTCTGTTGTTTATTTCCTGTGGTCTTAGATGAGTCAGAGATTGTAGGTGAAATGATTGTGTTTTCATTTCTTTTGAAAAATTGCATGCCAAATCTCTTTCCACATACTTCAAACCTAATATTTAGATCTAATGGATTAAAACAGCTACAAAAAGTTTTATTGAAAGTAGTGAACAAAATCATCACATATATTTTTCTTTCAATTTCTTGTCAATCTCTGAAATTAATGAACAGGTAGAAGCATCCATTGGGACCATTTATTTTCTTTTAAATTTCTGGGCTCTGTGTTACCTTCCATTGCATTGGGACCATTTTTAGATGTTTTTTTTTTTTTTTTCCTTACATGAAAAAAGTACAATTCTGGAGTAATAAAGCTTGTCCACATTTGTCACATCAGAATTCTACAAATGTACCACTATTTTCATCTTTTCTTTCTTTAGTCTCTGCTCCTCTGGTATCTGGAGACTTTGCTTTATGCTCCAAGAAGAGTACTAGATTATGCATACTTTTTTCCCTTAGCCTTTAGAAAGCATGCTTCTTTTTAAGGACTCTGTTTTTAGTAAAGCAGCCACCAGAGATTCTACATTTTGTGCCAACAGTGAATCTAGCTGGAAGATTTTCTTTGAGAAATTCTACCATCCTCCACTAATCCACCACTAATGACTCAGTGAAAGTCAAAGTGTTAGTCGCTAGTCATGTCCTACTTTTTGCGACCCCATGAACTGTCAGGCTCCTCTGTCCATGGGATTCTTCAGGCAGAAATACTAGAGTGGGTAAAAATAAGAACTGGTTCCTGGTATCTATGCTACCTCAGACAGTTGACAAACATTTTGTGAAGGAACTGTGGTACTAGAATAAACCCCAACTAATAGAAGCCCCCACACTACACTTCATCACTTTGCTGCTAAGCTGTAAAGAGAGAGTTTGTACCTAAAGGAAATACTTTACAGATTTGGACGTGATGCCTGTAGGAGATGTGTACCAAAGGGCAAGGTGAGATAAGGTCCTCATGCCGCCGTGCTCTAGACCTATCCCAGCAGTTGAATACTAAACTTTGCAATAATACACAAACCATAAGCTTGCTTCTCATCAGTGGTAACACAGTCTTCATTTTTGAAACACGGTATTCATTCATGGATTCTGTATTCAGCTATATCTTTTTGTGTTCATATCAAATGTTATTTTCCTTTTAATAATGCACTCTAACCTTGTGATAAGAAATAAAAGAGTTAGTTACAAGAAACAATTGCAATTTGTATTTAGATACAAATTTTAAGTGGACTTGGTTATTTCTGACTCATCCTATAAACCTGCAAGAGCTTGCCTTCTTTAAAAAAGCTTATACTTCTTATGAGCAATTTCTTCCCTTCCTTCTTTCCTTATTTCTCTCCCTCATCTAAAAAAAATCCTGTGATATAGATGTTTGGGGGGACTGATATCCTCTGCAAAGTTCCTTGCAACTCAGTTTTAGAGTTCTGTCATATTTTTATAATTTCTACCAAGTATAATGAGATCTACTAGGAAAATTTGAAACCATTTCTATGGTGAATTTTTGCTTAAATGGTAATATTCATAAAACAACTGTACTTCAGATGGTTATTAATTTGCAAAACATCATTCCATTTAACTTTAACTTTCTTTTTTTATGCCTCTGCTAGGAAATAAATATTCTCTGGTAGAAAGAGATTATTCTTTTTAAGTTTTCTTTTCTGAAGATGATTTTCACTCAACTCTTAACCTTCTTTGCCAAAGCTGGAAGTTCAAGGTGAAAGGTGAGTAGGGCCCTCCTGGGAATTTGTTAGCCCTGTGAGAACATATGCTGAAATGACTTAAAAAGATGCAATATAGCCTACTGGAAAACATTGAAATTTTAGGGAGAGGAATTAGATTCATACCCCAGCTCTGCTATTAGTTAATTATCTTGGGCAAGTATCAAGATTCTCATTTGGGAATTGAAGTTGAATTTCCAAGCATTTATGGTGTTTCTCCGGAGAAGGCAATGGCACCCCACTCCAATACTCTTGCCTGGAAAATCCCATGGACGGAGGAGCCTGGTGGGCTGCAGTCCATGGGGTCACGAAGAGTCGGACACTACTGAGCGACTTCACTTTCACTTTTCACTTTAATGCATTGGAGAAGGAAATGGCAACGCACTCTGGTGTTCTTGCCTGGAGAATCCCAGGGACAGCAGAGCCTGGTGGGCTGCCGTCTATGGGGTCGCACAGAGTCGGACACGACTGAAGCGACTTAGCAGCAGCAGCAGCAGCAGCATGGTGTTTCTCAAAAGTGCTAAGCACGTGTTGGCATGCTGAAGATGTGAGTTGAATTAACATATAGGCGGTGTATTTCAGGAATATCACAGAAGAGAGTCTGAGCTAAAACAAATAATGGTTTATGTGCCAGAACACAGCCAGCTTCTACAGTGGGAAGCTCTGTTAACACAGTTCAGTGAACCCTGGAAGAGTAGCATTTGTTTCTGTACAAAGATGAAGAGGCAGAAAAAACCAAGGAGAATAAATATTTCTAAGCCTGCAGTGTCCACCTCTGACTGCATTCTGTTTGAATTTATCTCAGACCTGTAACTCTTGGTTCTGTGGCTCTGTGGTATGTGGTGGGGAAGCAAGCGGTGAGGGAAGTGGCTGTGGATGGTCTTTGTCCTTGGGCAGCCCCCACTCACCACTGTCATGCAGATGGATGCTTATGCAGATTGCCTGCTTCCTTCATAAGCGCTCATCCTTGTGCTGAGTATTAATTCTCATCTGTGTTCAAGGATTGTAATCAAGACAGGACAGTAATCAAAATGATGTGTACATAAAAATCAAGGCTTTTTACATCAAAATCAAAATTGCATGGTAAATTAGAGGAATACATATTATAGTTTAATCAATGACTGTGATCTTGCTTTCATGATTGATGCAGAAGGAACCAAAGATTAGGTTTAAGAGTGGCCAAGAGGAAAGTATAAAGAATTTATCTCATAATCTTAGCTTATTAAGACTTGTTTTTAAGAAAGAAAGATTTTGATGTATGTCTTACCATATTATCCTTCTCCTTTGAAACATGGGACCCCCCAAAAAATCCATAAAACAAAAAAACTTTTAGTATCTGCCTTTACTTAGTTTCTTACAGAATAACCTGCACCCCAGGGGCAGAAAAAGTTCTTTACAAGTGAAATGATATAGGCATGAGATAAAATGGCTAATATGCTTATTCACAGTGTTAAGTAGATTCCTGTCTTTGCTGTGCTTTTTAAGCAAAAGATTTGAGGTGAATTTTTTGCTTCGTTCTGGTAAATGACAGTGTTGTTAGTTTGGTGCCAGTGCCTTATCTTCACAAGTTGCACTGTTGATTTTCTTTTTACCTGATCACCCCCTTTGAAGTAGCAGTTAAGGAATAGGTTTTTCTGCTTTTAAAAGCATGTACTTCACACAGGGAAAATTAAACACATTCTAATATGAAAGAAAAGAATTAACATGCATAGAAGGGAAAGAAAAACATCCTACTATCTTTATATATGGTGCATTTTATCCAGAATTATCCTCCTCGGACTTGGTAGAGGTCATTAGATTTCTTAACCGATTATTCTTTTATACAAGAACATGTATTTATGTATATGTCACCTCCACCAGCAAAGGGAGAGAGAGTTCAAGTGTAGAGCACGGTCCGTTGTCATTCAGCATCTAAGTCTACCTGGGATGTAGCATGTTCAGGGGTGATGTGAGCTTCCCAGGCTTCCATCATCTTGACCTTGTGCCCCACCTCTACCACTTAGCAGATGTTCTTGGTTATTGTTGGGATTTACTTCCTAAGTTTTTATTCTCCATGAGCACGTGGCCTAGAAACCTGGAGTAATTCTCGGTCTTCTCTGGTTCACTCTGTACCATGGCAGTTGTGTGTCTGTAACGTAAGTATAATTTCTAACATACCGCCAATGTTTAGGTCTTTAGCATCTGTCATCTGGACCACAGTGATGATTTCCTAGGCATACTCACCTCATGGATTCCCTACCACCCATCCATCCCCCATCCTGTTGCTACAGTAACATTTTATAAATTCAAATGAAATCCCATTAGTTCCTATTTAAATGTTTTGACTGTTCTTATAATTAGAGGATAAATGTATATAGACATGCAAGTTTGTCATTAAAGTCCTCATGATCTTCCTGGCTTCTTTGTTCAAAGTCATCTCATACTTATACTCTCAAGCACACACACACACACACACACACACCCCTAAACACCTCTTTACCCTCCAGATACACTCAGCTGTCAGTACTGTCCTTAGCATGCCATCCTGTGTGTCACTCTGAGTGCCTTCCTCTTTGTAAAATCACTCTCTTCATTCACTTTCAGGATCACTTTTTTGTGTGTGTGTGAACTGCTGTTTTTATTAAATTTTTGTGAATATGACTGAATGATATGAATTCACTACACTTTATTTTTTTAATTTTATTATTATTATTATTTTATTTTACAATATTGTATTGGTTTTGCCATACATCAACATGCATCCGCCATGGCTGCACACATGTTCCCCATCCTGAACCCCCCTCCCACGTCCCTCCCCATACCATCCCTCTGGATCACTTTTTAAAGTTGTTTTAAATATGTGTTTGTGGAAATAAATGAAGACCGTGCAAATGTGAATTAACAAAACTATTCATTTAGACCTGGCAAGGGTGTCAGCAACAATTACTTGTATTTGGCAGAGACTCCAAGGCAGGCAGAAGAATAGGAAGCCTTTACAGTAAAACAAAGAAGTTTTCAGGTAGGGTTTTCTGGAAGGATTTGGGCATGGGGAAGCTGGAGTTCAGCTGACTAGAAGTGGGCATCTGATGTGCTTGAGGAAGCATACTTGGCTTCCTCTGGTTGATCCTGAGTTGGAAGGATGGTGGGGACGTAAGTAGGAAAGATTAAAGTCATTGACCAAATAATGGTTGTTTGTAGCCAGTTGTTGCAGAGCTTTTGGTTTTGCTTCATAGTCTGGTTACCACAGAGGTCGTGGTCAGAGTTGTCTTGTCATATATGGTCTGGCCGTTGTCTGTTTGTATGTTCAATTTCTCTGGTCAATTAATATCTGTTGAATGAGCAGATGAACATTTTAGTTTATTAAGTGTTCATTCCCTCCACTTCCAACTTAATGATAAATTCCAGTGTTCCAGCTTCTTTATCTGTCAACAATTATAAGTCCTTTGCTTAATGTATAGAAAGGGAACCTTCCACATAGGTCTGGACATGCTGATTCCAAGGGGAAGGAGATTTCCTTGTCCAAAGAAATGTCCAAAGCTTTTACCCTTAAGCACTAGGTGACCCCACCATCCTCAGGTGAAATGGAAAACTTGAGTTCCGCAGTCCATTACTGCTGCTTGTCCCGTTTGGTCAGTGATGACCTCACTGACATCACCTGCCTGAGATGAAAGACGTGTACGATTGTCGTTCTCGATTCTTATGTGACTTCTTCCTTTACAGATAAAGAATCTGACCTTCAAAAATAACTTTTCTTACTTAAAAACAGTGATAATAACGTGCCATCCAGTCCAGAAAGATCACTCAGATGCATGAAATGTTTGTATAGAGCTTGACACTCTACCAAATATTCTAATAACGTGGTGTCTACTCTATGAAATGTTTAGATTTTATTTCAACAGAATTAAAAGTCAATGTAGGATAAAATGTAAATTGCTTGTCAAGATTTTTTTTTTCTAATTTTATTTTATTTTTAAACTTTACATAATTGTATTAGTTTTGCCAAACATCAAAATGAATCCGCCACAGGTATACATGTGTTCCCCATCTTGAACCCTCCTCCCTCCTCCCTCCCCATACCATCCCTCTGGGTCGTCCCAGTGCTCTAGCCCCAAGCATCCAGCATCGTGCATCGAACCTGTACTGGCAACTCATCTCTTACATGACATTTTACATGTTTCAATGCCATTCTCCCAAATCTTCCCACCCTCTCCCTCTCCCACAGAGTCCATAAGACTGTTCTATACATCAGTGTCTCCTTTGCTGTCTCGTACACCGGGTTATTGTTACCATCTTTCTAAATTCCATATATATGCGTTAGTATACTGTATTTATGTTTTTCCTTCTGGCTTACTTCACTCTGTATAATAGGCTCCAGTTTCATCCACCTCATTAGAACTGATTCAAACGTATTCTTTTTAACGGCTGAGTAATACTCCATTGTGTATATGTACCACAGCTTTCTTATCCATTCATCTGCTGATGGACGTCTAGGTTGCTTCCATGTCCTGGCTATTATAAACAGTGCTGTGATGAACATTGGGGTACACGTGTCTCTTTCCCTTCTGGTTTCCTCAGTGTGTATGCCCAGCAGTGGGATTGCTGGATCATAAGGCAGTTCTATTTCCAGTTTTTTAAGGAATCTCCATGCTGTTCTCCATAGTGGCTGTACTAGTTTGCATTCCCACCAACAGTGTAAGAGGGTTCCCTTTTCTCCACACTCTCTCCAGCATTTATTATTTGTAGACTTGTGGATCGCAGCCATTCTGGCTTGTCAAGATTTTACATGGAGGCATAAGGCTACATCGATGTTGTCGTTGTCATTCAGTCGCTAAGTCGTGGCTCTTTGTGACGCCCTGAACTGAAGCACACCATGTAGAGACAGTCCATCGTTATTTCCATGAGTTTGCTGAAACTCACGTCCATCAAATCAGTGAACACTCAACCATCTCATCTTCTGTCACCCCCTTCTTCTCTTGCCCTTAATTTTTTCCAGCATCAGGGTCTTTTCCAGTAGTCAGCTCTTGGCATCAGGTGGCCAAAGGTATTGGAGCTTCAGCCTCAGCTTCAGCATTAGACAGTGTCAAAGCTGAGATCTAGCAGTATCTCTGAAGAATGTGATTGGTTTGAAGCGAAGGAAGTGACAGTGGTATTTATTCATATCCATCTTTGTAGGAACACAATGGGCTACAAGGTGAACCAAAAAAACCCTTATGCAGCTACATCATGGAAATCTGTCTACTTATCTCCAAGAAAAAGTTTTGACTAAGCAAGTTAATTTTATCATAAGGTATTTGCATAGTAATTGTATTTGGATCTGAATGTGCATCTGTCTGGAAGTCATCCTTTGCTTTTTGATAATATTCTTTGGACAGGGATTAATATAGTTCCTAGAGAATCGTTATATAGTAAATTATTGATATTGAGTACTTACTTTTGTGGTCTGGTCCTTTGTAATGTGATGCTTGAGACTCTAGTCTGTTATGTGTTGCAGCTGCCTTTATTGTTGTTACCAGGTTCTGGTCACTTGAATTTTGTGTGCAGACTTGATTTAGGGTCACTAATAAATGCTCTTATATAGTATAAGATTTCAAGTATTAAAAGAATGATAGTTAAGTATGCTTTTATGAAATAGGTGTGTGATATTAACATTTTTAATGTGACTACCATGATGCTCATGAAAAATGTGACCGAATTAATTATCTATTGAGATTGTTCCAGGAACCTCAGATGACCTCAGATCATTGAAACCATTGCATGCCATGATCTTCCCTGGAGGTCACGACATTTCTACATGCCCCCACTATATTCGAGATTATTTCACAAACCACTACTTTGAATGGTACAACTCTTAGGCAGGGTTTCTAAAAATTACCTTGGAGTGATGAATGAGAGTACATTCACCAATAGGATTTCCTAGAATTAGTGAAAGATGTGTAATCAACTTACTGTGTAATATCTTCCCCAAGTCTAATGAATGTAAATATCAGACAACTGAATTACATTCATATTATGCCAATTTCATTGGTAATTCTTAGTTTAGAAGATGTTTGTGAACTAATGTATTATGTTCCTAAGCCAGTTTGGTCTCTATGGATAGAAAAGACTTATTTGTGCAGATCTTCTTTGTTAACAGAAAAGTGGTAGAGATTTTCTTCCATACTCAAGATTAGAATGAGGCAATAGCAGAGACATTATCATGGTGGGTTCTGATTTCCAGTACACCCTTCTTAATCACAGCATTCACAGCATTTTCTAGACTTCTTGGCTATAGTCACATGTGGAGATCACCCAAGAGCAATCAGAAGGGGCCCCACAACTACTTTCCTGGCCTTCCCTCAGAGCTGGGAAGTGATCCTCTTCTTACTCAGGGCTTCGAGCATAATTTCTAGATACATGCTTGCTGACTCTCAGTGCGTCTACCTCCAGTACACCCTGCTCAGAGCCCTATGAACGCCTCCTGGAGATTGTTCTGCTTGCTCAAGTTCCATTGAAAACAGTCCCTCTTCTCAAACATTTGTCAGAACACAAGGTGAATGTACTGTCTGCACCAAGCACAGTCCAAAATTCTGTCCACAAGAAGTGGTTGCTTTTAACATGAGCAAATCTCCGTTTGCTGCTTGATATGTAGGTTATCCATATTTGATGACCATTCATTTTATTACTGACACTTTAAAAAAATTTTATTTATTTAGCTGAGCTGGATGTTCACTGCTGAGCACAGGCCCCTCCAGTTGCAGTGAGAGGGGCTGCTCTCCAACTGAGGTGCTCAGGCTTCTCACTGTGGTGGCCTGTCTTGTTGCAGAGCAGGGCTTTAGGCATGTGGGCTTCAGTCGTTGTGGTGTGTGGGCTCAGTCGTTGCGGCTCACAGGCTCCAGAGCACGGGCTCAGTAATTTTTGCCCACAGGCCCCGTTG